>NW_027278596.1:0-162768 GCF_030028105.1 Mobula birostris
CTTGGCAGGCCAGGCGGCATCTATGGGGAAAAAAAGTACAGTCGAGAAAAGATTCATTTTTTTTTCTCTGCTCAAAATGTCGACTGTACTTTTTTTTCATAGATGTTGCCTGGCCTGCTGAGTTCCTCAGCATTTTTTGTGTGTTTCATCAAAAACCGGTCTCTATTTAACTCATGTGACTTCTAAAACCAATTGGGCTGCACCAGTGACAATTTGGTGTGTCATTAAAGGGGGTGAATACTTGAGTTATCAGTTATTTTGTGTTTTATATTTGTAATTAATTTAGATTATTTTGTAGGTATCAGTCTTCACTTTGACACAAGAGTTTTGCTGTTGATCAGTGCCAAAAAAGCCAAATAAAATCCACTATGATTCAGCTGTTGTAAAACAATAAAACATGAAAACTTCCAAAGGAGGTGGTGAATACTTGTTGTAGGCACTGTATGCCTACAAGGGAAGGAAACTCGGGTGTGTCTCCATGCAGATTCACTACAGTTACCCCCCCTGACAGTGCAGAAGGAGATTCACTCTGTGTCTGACCCTGGGAGTGTGTGATGGGACAGTGTGGAGGGAGATTCACTCTGTGTCTGATCTCAGTGTTGTGTGATGGGACAGTGTGGAGGGAGCTTCACCTTGTGTTGGACCCTAGGGGTGGGTGGATAGTTTCAGTTGACGCACTGAGTGACCTGTGCCTAACCATGCTCTGCTCGCCCCAGATGTCTCTGACCCGCTACGCTCCATACAATGAAGGTGAGAGCCGGATCACTGTGCTGTTCCTCAGCAGTTATGACCGCAGGTATGTGATCAAGCAGATCTCAAGCGAGGATGTAGCTGACATGCACACCTTCCTGTCGGACTACCACCAGGTGAGCCCCTCTACCACAGATTTAGGAGGGAGGGGACAACAAGGAGGGAGGACCACATTGCAAGAGGGTAGTGAACATAAAAAAAACTGGAGCAGGAGTTGGCCATCTGGTCTGTCAAGTCTGCTCCACTATTCATTAAGAGCATGATTAATCCGGGCATGGAGTCTGCTCCACCTACCTGTCTTTTCATATAACCCTTAATTCCCTTGTTATGCAGAACTCTATCTAACTGTGTCTTAAATATATTTAATGATGTACCCTCTACTGCTTTCCTGGGCAGAGAACTCCACAGATTCACTACCCTCTGGGGAAAACAATTTCTTCTTATCTGTCCTAAATCTATTCCCTTGAGGTTTTGTCCCCTAGTTTTAGTCTCACCTACCAGTGGAAACAACTTTCCTGCCTCAATCTTATTAATCCCTTTCATAATTGTATATGTTTCAAAGGATCCCCCTCTCATTCTGAATTCCAGTGAGTACAGTCCCAGCTAACTCGATCTCTCCTCATTGGCTAACCCCCCCCCCCCCATCTCCAGAATGAATCTGGTGAACTTCCTCTGCATTTCCTCCAAAGCCAGTATGAGACTAGAACTGCATGAAGTATTCCAGGTGTCGCCTCCCCAGGACCTTAAGTATTTGCAGCATAACCTCTCTGCCCTTAAATTCAATCCCTCTAACAATGAAGGCCAACATTGCATTGGCCTTATTGATAAACTGTTAGATCTGCAAACCAACCTTCTGTGATTCATTCACAAACACACCCAAGTCTCTCTGCAGAGCAACAAGCTGCAATCTTTCACTATTTAAATAATCTGATCTATTTTTCATTCCAAAGTGAATATCCTTGTATTTACCGATGTTGTACTCCAGCTACAAGACCCTTGCCCACTCACTTAACCAATCTATATCTCTGCAGACTTTCCACATCCTCTGCCCAATTTGCTTTTCCAGTCAATGAGGGAGTGCTGCGTGAGGGGGCAGTGAGGAGGGAGTGCCGCACCACAAGAGAGGCCGGTGAGGAGGGGTAGTGGGGTGGTGGGGAGGGAGAAGCGGCATTAACTTTTACTCAGCTCCCCTTTCACTCCGCAGTATGTCGTGAACTGCCATGGGAACATGGTGCTGCACGATTCCTGGGCATGTACCGGATCAGCGCAGACAGTGAGGACACTATGTGCTAGTAATGAGTAATTTCTTCAGCCACAGGCTTGCCATCCACCGGAAATATGACCTGAAGGTAAATTCCTGACTGCTTGGGGAGAACAATGCTGCTGTCCAGATTCTGATCAGATTCCGATTTAATCACATGTTCATCAAAAAAGTGAAATGAATCGTTTATGTTACCAATCAAAACATCCAACAGTATGTTGGGGGAAGCCACAAGTGTCACCACACATTCTGGCATCATCATACCATGTCCACAGTGTTCAGCAGAACAACACAAGCTGCAATAACAATAAAACGAAATAACAACAGCAAAATGAGTCACTTTCCTGAGAGGGATAGGGAGACAGGAACTGCACGGTGCTCCCAGTGTGGTTCTGACCCAGGGATGGGGAGACGGGAACTGTACACGGTGCTCCCGGTGTGGGCTAAAAATCATTTATCTTTGTGTTTTTCAGGGCTCGCTAGTTTCTCGTGAAGCCAGTGATAAAGAAAAGGTAAAACAGAAATACCCAGCAGCCGATGTGCAGATCTGTGTGTCAGAACAGTTACTTGCATCCACATACCATAGCAGGGACCCTGAAGTATCTAGATGGTTGATACACATCCCTTGTAGTTCTACACAGTCACCACACACTGAAACTGTGGGAACTCCTGCAGGATATGCACCCCCCCCACCCCACCAGAAATACTTTTGAGCATTGGGAGTGATACGATGGGTAGTGCTACTACCTCACTGCCTCTCAGACACCAGCGCTGTGTGTGTGTTATACACTTAGTTGTATAAGTGAGTTTGATCCCGAACTCCAGCACTGTGTGTGTGTTATACACTTAGTGGCCACTTTGTGAGTTACAGGAGGAACCTAATAAAGTGGCCACTAAGTGTATTTCAGTATGTTCAAAGTGTTCTGTTGCTGTAGCCCATCCACTTTAAGGTTCTTCATGTTGTTTGTTCAGGGATGCTCTTCAGCACACCACTGCAGTAATGCATGATTATTTGAATTACTATTGCCTTTCTGTCAGCTTGAACCAGTCTGGTCATTCTCCTCTGACTTCTCATTAACAAGGTGGTTTTGCTCACTAGATTTTTTTTTGACTTGCACACCATTCTCTGTAAACTCTAGAGATTGTTGTGCTTGAAAATCCCAGTGGATCAGTAGTTTCTGAGACACAGGTGTCCCCTGCTTTTCAAATGTTCACTTTACGAAACCTCACTGTTACAAAAGACATACATTAGTTACCCGTTTTCGCGAACAGAAGGTGTTTTCACTATTACAAAAAAAGCAGCGCGCGATAAAAAGCAGTGCGCAAAAAAAAAAAGGCAGCGCGCCCCAAGCAGCCGCTCTCCCCCGGATTCAGAACTGCTTTCTCGCCAGCATTGCTTAAACACATGCCTGTGAGCAGCCGTTTGCAAGATGAGTTCTAAGGTATCGGAAAAGCCTGAAAGAGCTCGTAAAGGTGTTACACTTAGCGCAAAACTAGACATAATTAAGCGTTTCAATCGTGGTGAACGAAGCAAGGACAAAGTGAGTTTGCTTGTGGAAGCTGACGAAGATGATGCTGAAGAGGTTTTGGCATCCCATGACCAAGAACTGATAGATGAAGAGCTGATGCAATTGGAAGAGGAAAGGATAACAATCGAAACCAAACACAGTAGCAAACGGACCAAAGTGAAGTCGTCCAGGAACTGAACGTGAAGCAACTGCGTGAGATTTTCACTGCAATGATAAAGTACAACTTTAACTTTGAAAGGGTACGTCGGTTTAGGGCATATTTGCAGGATGGTTTGAGTCCTTACAAAGAACTGTATGATCTAAAAAACGCGCGAGGCTGGCAGTCAAATTTCAAATCTCTTACTAGCTCTTCCTTCAGTTAGTCCTGATGAAGGGTCTCGGCCCAAAACGTCGATTGTACCTCTTCCTAGAGATGCTGCCTGGGCTCACTGCGTTCACCAGCAACTTTGAAATCAATTGCATATATTGAATAGATTTTTAAAATGTGCGAAAACAGAAATACTGTATATTAAAAGAAAAGTAAGATAGTGTCCAAAGCTTCAATGTCGATTTTGGAATCGGATGGCAGAGGGGAAGAAGCTGTTCCTGAATCACTGAGTGTGTGCCTTCAGAGTTCTGTACCTCCTACCTGATGGTAACAGTGAGAAAAGGGCATGCTGTGAGTGCTGGAGGTCCTTAATAATGGATGCTGCCTTTCTGAGACAGCACTCCCTAAAGATGTCCTGGGTTCTTTGTAGGGCTAGTACCCAAGATAGAGCCGATTAGATTCACAACCTTCTGTAGCTTCTTTCGGTCCTGTGTGGTAGCCCCTCCATACCAGACAGTGAAGCAGCCTGTCAGAATGCTCTCCACGGTACAACTATAAAAGTTTTTGAGTGCTTTTGTTGACATGCCAAATCTCTTCAAACTCATAATGAAGTATAGCTGCTGTCATTGCCTTCTTTATAACTACATCAATATGTTGGGACCAGGTTAGATCCTCAGAGATCTTGACACTCAGGAAATTGAAACTGCTCACTCTCTCTACTTCTGATCCCTCTACAGTATACTGTATATGTGTGTCTGTATGTCTCTGAGTCATCTCCCAGTGTATGGTGAAGGATAGAATCTGAAGGGAGTTGGTAGGGAATGTGGGGAGACTTTGGGACTTCCTGATGGGTGCCTGTAACACTGACGCTGATCCTGGGGTCTGACGCTCTGTGCTGAACTGTCTTCTCTAGGTGAAGGAACTGCCCACATTAAAGGACGTGGACTTCTTGAACCTCAATCAGAAGGTTTACATTGACCAGCGGACAAGAAGTTGTTTATGGATAAGCTGAGGAGAGACGTGGAGGTGAGGGACAAGAAAAAAAGGTGTACATAAAACACTACAGCACAGTAAAGGCTCTTTGGCCCATGATGTTGTATTGACCTTTTAATCTACTCCAAGATCAATCTAACCCTTCCTTCCTAAATGGCCTATATTTTTTTTCTATCTTCCATGTGCCTATCTTAAGGGTCTCTGAAATGTTCTTATTGTATCTGCCTCAACCATCACATCAGGCAGGGCATTCAAAGCACCCACCACTCTGTATGTGTGTGTGTATATGTATATATAAAAAAACTTATGATATCTCCCCTATATATTCCTGCAATCACCTTAAAATCATGCCTTCTTGTATGAGCCATTTCCAGCCTGGGGAAAAAAGCTCTGGCTATCCACTCAATTTATGCCTTTAATCATCTTGTATAACTTTGTCAGGTTACCTTTTATCCTTCTCTCCAAAGATAAAGGCCCTAGTTCACTCAACCTTTCCTATAGGACATGCTCTCTAGTCCAGGTAGCGTCCTGGTAAATTCACTCTGCACCCTCTCTGCTTCAGTCCTTCTTATAATGAGGCTTTATAGAGCTGCAACATTATCTCATGTCTCTTGAACTCAATCCCCTGACTAATTAAAGCCAACACTTAGTATGCCTTCTTAACCACTCTTTCAACTTGCGCAGCAGCTTTGAGGGAGCTAGGGGATGTGGATCCTCCACACTACTAATCCTGTATTCTGCCTTCAAATTTTGCCTTCCATCACACTTTTCCAGATTGAACTCCATCTGACTCTTCTCAGCCCAGCTCTGCATCCTGTCAGTGTCTCTTTGTAAAAGGAGGACATTCCGAGCCTTTTGATCCCCATCTCTGTCAACTGCTTCCTCCCTATCCTTGTCATCTCTCTTCTCTCCCTTCCCTGCACCTGTGTGTGTGTGTCTGTCTGTCTCACCCTACCCTATCTTTTCTCACTTGTCATTGACCCCATGCCGTCCCAGTGTGCCTGCCCTGACCACTACCTGTCTCTGGCAGTTCCTGGCCCAGCTGAAGATCATGGACTACAGCCTGCTGCTGGGAATCCACGACGTGCAGAGACAGGACGAGGAGGGGCTACCGGCCATCACCATGGAATCTGAGGATAACCGCAACATTCACAGCAGCGTGTCGCCCCACCAATACAGCCACACCCCTGAGATGGTGGGCTCCTACTTCAGCAAGGTGCCTGACTTCATTGAGGAACACTCTCCTCCTGATGCCCATGCCATCAAGAGCTCTGAATGTGAGTGCGCTGTGCAGCAGTTGGGAACCACAACCCCTCGCTCGCTCCTCCATCACTTGCTTGCCCTCTCCTCCCTCAAGCACTCCTCCTGCCCTCACTTTCTGTTTCTGCAGTTTTCTTCGACCCTCTCCGCCTCCCTGCACCCCCCCCCCGTCTCTCCCACTTGCGCCTTCTGTTCATTCACCGCGGTTTCTCCACATAGTCTCTGATGACTGCCACCCTCTTCACCACGCATCCTTTTCCTACATCCCCACGCCCCCACCCCCACAGCTGCTCCCCGGAAGGAGGTGTACTTCATGGGTCTGATCGACGTCCTCACCCAGTATGACACAAAGAAGAAAGCCGCCCATGCGGCAAAGACAGTGAAGCATGGTGTGAGTATGGGCTCCCTTCCACAGGGCTGTCTCTGTGGCTTTGATGACAGTTTGATTGGGTGAGCTGGAGGTCAAGTGCAAGGGGTCGGGGAAGGTGGGTGAGTGTAAATGGGGAGGGTGAAGGGGAGGAGGGAGTGAGGGCAATGGGAAGGGTGAAGGTGTGTTTCTGTGAGTTCATCCGGGTTAAAGATGAGAGCAGAAAGAGATCAAGTAGACCAGAAAGTTTCACCCAGAGCATGGTGGGCATGTGGAATGAGATGCTACAGGAAGTGGTAGGGGCACATGAATAGGGAAAGCGTAACAGAATATATTGTGTTTAAAACCATGATGTTTTGGGATTCAAGAACCAGAGGGCCCATATTTAAGGTGAAAGAGGAGAGATTTAATTGGGACCCAAGAGGCAACTATTTCCACCCAGAGGATAGTCCGTATATAGAACAAGCTGCCAGAGGAAGTGGTCGAGGCGGATATATTATAATTTAAAAGGTGCATCGCAGGGCCGTGAACAGGAGAAGTTTAGAGGATATGGGCTGAACATGAATATGTGGGACTAACTTAGATGGGCATAGTGATTAGAGTGGATGGGAGAGTCAAAGAGCCTGCTTCTGTGACTGATCTGGGATGGGGTGATGTCTCCAGGGGCAGGTCCCCGGGGGACTCTCAGACATGCCCCCCCCCCCCTTCCGCCTTCACTGAGGCCCTCTTGCCCTCGCAGGCCGGCGCGGAGATCTCGACCGTGAACCCGGAGCAGTACGCCAAACGGTTCATGGACTTCATCACCAACATCTTCGCCTAGCAGCAGGGAGAGATCTCACCCCACGCGATGCCCATCTATCAGAGCAGAAGGGCAGCTGTCTCCCTCAGATTGGCGTTCCTACGTTTTTCCCCTTCCATCCTGCGGACCAGCATTCCCGTGGTTTTCTCCAATCCTTCAGACCTGTGTTCCTGTGTTTCCTCCCTCATTTGGACCTACATTTCCTCACTCCTCCGGACCAGGGTTCCTGCATTTCTCCCCTCTTTGTGTCTGTCTCTCGCTCTCACTCCAAAAGGGATGTTCATCCCTTTTCTTCCTCCTTCCATGCTCTTACCATCTCAATGTCACAGCTGGACACCAGTTGCTGTCTCTTTCCAGTTCACTTCCCCACTCCCTGTTTGAAGTAATCCATCCCAGCTCCACCCTTCTGTCCGGAGGGGTCCCTCACTGCCAATCTGTTGGGTGGTCTCTCCAAACCATGCAAGTGCCTCAGGTTGTCGATTCTCTCTGAATGCAACCCCAAGTTTTGGTGCTTCTTTTGAAATAAAGTTGACTGTTTTTTTATTTAATCCAAGCTTCATTTCTTTGCAAAGTCAAAGTGGAGATTATTGTCACCTGTACAAGTCGCAGTGTGCACAGGTGCAATGAAAAACTTGCAGCAGCATCACAGGCACAGAGTATCAGAATCAACATTCACAAGAAAAGCACTTTAAAATCTGCGTAATTTTACCAGAACGAGCACAATTCGAGCACAAACGAAGTCCAGTGTTGTGTAAACTGGTCACAGTGTTGCTGTACGCAGGTGGCGATTAGGGTTGTGTCAGTTGGTTCAAGAACCGAATGTTGAAGGGAAGTAGGTGGTGTGGGGCTTCAGGTTTCTGTACCTCCATCTGCAAGAAGGTGATATGGGCCTGGTGGTGAAGATCTTAGATGATGAATATTGCTGCCTTGAGGTAAACCTCTTGTAGCTACTGCTGATCGTTAGGTGGGAGGGACGTACCTGTCATGTACTGGTACTACTACTCTGCAGCTTCTTACATTCCTGTGCATTTGAATTGCCCACTCCCCAGTGTATACTGGTATTGGTACATGTCTGTCCCCTTTCTCATTCAGCAAAGAGATATGAGGGCAAACATAAAAGTCAAGGTAGGATATGGGGGAGGAAACTAGAGCATCTGGAATATCAAAGGGAAAACGTAGAATTTTATAACAACATTTGATGAAAAGTGCTTGAACTCAGCTATCATTGTGACAAATTTCAATGTTGAGGGATTACTGATGACTAGGTTGAATATATATGTTGTACTTTACATTGGCCACTTTTCAGAAATGCTTATTTTAGGGTAGTGTTATAAAATGCATGATAGCACACACAAAGCTACCACTGGTGCAATGTTATCACATATTTTCTAACTCTGGAGATGTATACCTTGCCAAAAATCACTATGAGCATTATTCCCCTCAGATGGTACTGACCAAACCTACTGGCTCACGGACTACTAGGGGTGTATACCTTGCCAAAAATCACTTTAAGAATTATTCCCCCCAGATGGTACCAGTGGCCCAAATTTGGGGTCCTGGCTCACGGACTATTGGTAACATATCAAATTCCCTCAGGCTCTGGGGAAATTAGATATGGAGAGTAGTGGGCGCATGGAACAGGCTAATGGTGGGTGTGGTGGAAGCAGATACAATAGATTAATGGTTCATACAACTCAGAAGCAGGCTATTGGGCCCAACTAGTCCATGCTGACAGAGACTTATCTAAACTAGTCACATTTGCCTGTGATTGGTCCATCCGGTTTCCCACAGTCCAAAAACATACCAGCTGGTAGGTTAATTAGTCATTGTAAATTATCCTGTGATTAGGCTAGGATTAAATTATTGCTGGGCAACACAGCTCGAGGGACTGGAAGGCCTATTCTTCGGTTTATTGCAATAAATAAATAAAATAAGACAAATAACCTTCTAATTTAAACACCTACTAACCACTAGCTTATCCCAGTGACTTTTAAACATTGGAATTGTATCTGCCCATTCCCACCTCCTCGGGCAGCCCAGCTTTGTTCTTGGGAATGGGTTGGACACATCCAGTTCTCTGCCCGAGACTGCAAGAAACTACAAGAGAGCTGTGGACACAGCTCAGCACATCACAGTAACTAGCCACCTCTCCATGGACTCTGTCTATAATTGCAGCCAATATAATCAAAGACCCCACCCACACCAGACATTCTCTGTTCTCCCCCTTTCCCATCGGGTAAAAGATACAAAAGCCTGAAAGCACACACCACAATAAGGCCATGAGCCATAGGAGCAGAATTAGGCCATTTGGCCCATCGAGTCTGCTCCACCATTCCATCATGACTGATTTATTATCCCTCTTAACCCCATTCTCCTGCCTTCTTCCTGTAACCTTTGAGGCCCTGATTAATCAAGACCCTATCAACCTCTGCTTTAAATATACTCAATGGCTTGGCCTCCACAGCCATCTGTGGCAATGAATTCCACAGTTTCACTACCCTCTGGCTAAAGAAATTCCTCCTCTTCTCTGTTGACAATCAACACTGGTGCACCTCAGGGATGTGTGCGCTTATCCCATGCTCTACTCTCTCTTCACCCATGACTGTGTGGCTCGGCACAGCTCAAATGCCAGCTATAAATTTGCTGATGACGCAACTATTGTTGGCAGAATTTCAGATGGTGACGAGGGGGCGTACAGGACCGAGACAGATCAGCTAGTTGAGTGATGTTGCTACGACAACCTTGCACTCAACATCAGTAAGACCTAAGAACTGATTATGGACTTCAGAAAGGCCAAGATGAGGGAACACACACCAGTCCTCACTGAGGGATCAGAAGTGGAAAGGGTGAGCAATTTCAAGATCCTGGGTGTCAATATCTCTAAGGATCTATCCTGGGCCCAACTTATTGATGCAATTACAGAGAAGGCACAACAGCAGCTATACTTCATTCAGAGTTTGAGGAGATTTGGTATGTCACAAAAGACGCTCGCAAATTTCTACAGATGTACTGTGGAAAGCATTTTAACTGGCTGCATCACAATCTGGTATAGGGGGTGGTGCTACTGCACAGGAGCAAAGTAAGTTGTAAACTCAGTCAGCTCCATCATGGGCACTAGCCTCCGTTGTATCCAGGACATCCTCAAGGAGCGATGCCTCAAAAAGGCAGCATCCATCATTAAGGACCCCATCACCCAGGACATGACCTGTTCTCATTGCTACCATTGGAAAGGAGGTACAGGAGCTTGAAGGCACACACTCAATGATTCAGGAACAGCTTCTTCCCCTCTGCCATCCAATTTCTGAATGGACATTAAACCCATGGGCTCAATACCTTTTTTATTTTATACTACTTATTTAATTTAAATATTTCATATATATACTTTCTGTAATTTGCAGTTTTTTTTCTATTATTTTGTACTGCTGCCACAAAGTCAAGAAATTTCATGACATATGCCAGTGATATTAAACCTGATTCTGATTCTAAATGGCTGTTGCTGTATTCTGAATCTGTGCTCTCTGATCCTAGGTTCCTCCACTATAGGAAACACTCTCTCCACATCCCTAGGCCTCTCTGTATTCGATAGGCTTCACTATTCTAAATTCCTGTGAGTAGAAGCCCAGAGCCATCAAATGCTGTCATACATTAACCCTTTCATTCCTGGAATCATTTTTGTGAATCTCCTCTGAACCCTCTCCAATCCCAGCACACCGTTTCTTAGATAAGAGGTCCAAAACTGCTCATGATACTTCCAAGTACAGTCTGACCAATGCCTTATACAGCTTCAGCAGCACATCCTTGCTTTTGTGTTCTAGTCCTCTCAAAATGAATGCTAACATTGCATTTGCCTTCCTCACCGACTCAACCTGCAAGATAACCTTTAAGGAATCCTGCACAAGGACCCTCAAGTCCTTTTGCACCTTTGATCTTTGAATTCCTTCCCCATTTAGAAAATAGTATACGCTTTTGATCCTTCTACCAAAGTGCATGACCATACACTGCCCTACACTATATTCCATCTGCCAGTTCTTTGCCCATTCTCCCAATCTGTCTACCACCTGCCCCTCCACCTATCTTAGTATTGTCCACAAACTTGAATACAAACCATCAATTCCGTCACCCAAATAATTGACAGATAACGTGAAAAGAAGCGGTCCCAATACCGACCCTGCAGAAAGGTTCAAGGACACTGTTATAGAATGGTTCCCTCACCATTCAGATGGACTCTTCACCTCACACAATCAAAGTTGAAAGTACATTTTATTATCAAAGTACATATATGTCACCATATACAACCCTGAGGTTTATTTTCTTGTGAGAATTCTCAATATATCTGCAGAATAATAACCATAACAGAATCAATGAAAGACTGCCCAACTAAGGCTTTCACAAATGTACAGAAGACAACAACTTGTGCAAATACAAAATCCAATAATAATAAATAAATAAGCAATGAATATCAAGAACATGAGATGAAGAGTTCTTGAAAGTGAGTCCATTGGTTATGGGAACATTTCAACTATGGGGCAAGTGAAGTTGAGTGATTCAAGAGCCTAATGGTTGAGGGGTAGTAACTGTTTCTTTTTCAATATTTTTATTGATATTATATAAACTGCATGAATACAAATACAAAATTCATAAGGATACAAGTAAATAATATGAATTACATTACATTTAAATCACAGTAATATGATCACAGTATCCCATATTCCAAATCAATCATGTGGAAAAAAAGACTGAATTATGAAATAAAATAAAGTAATTTTATTTTATTAAAAGAAATCTACCCCTAATTTAAAAAAATCTACCCCCAGTAACTGTTTCTGAACCTGGTGACGTAGGACCTGAGGCTCCTGTACCCTCTTCCTGATGACAGCAGCGAGAAGCAAACATGAACTGGATACTGGGGGTCCCTGATGATGGAAACATAGAAACATAGAAAACCTACAGCACAGTACAGGCCCTTCGGCCCACAAAGCTGTGCCGAACATGTCCTTACCCTATAACTACCTAGGCTTAGCCATAGCCCTCTATTTGTCTAAGCTCTATATGCTTATCCAGGAGTCTCATAAAAGACCCTATCATTTCCACCTTCACCACCGCCGCCGGTAGCCCATTCCACACACCCACCACTCTCTGCGTTAAAAAAAAACTTACCCCTGCCATCTCCTCTGTACCTACTCCCAAGCACCTTAAATCTATGCCCTCTCGTGCTAGCCATTTCAGCTCTGGGAAAAAGCCTCTGACTGTCCACATGATCAATGCGTCTCATTATCTTCTACACCTCTATCAGGTCACCTCTCATCCTCTGTCGCTCCAAGGAGAAAAGGCCAAGTTCACTCAACCTATTCTCATAAGGCATGCTCCCCAATCCAGGCAACATGCTTGTAAGTCTCCTCTGCACCCTTTCTATGGTTTCCACATCCTTCCTGTAGTGAGGTGACCAGAACTGAGCACAGTACTCCAAGTGGGGTCTGACCAGGGTCCTAAATAGCTGCAACATTACCTCTCAGCTCTGAAACTCAATCCCACGATTGATGAAGGCCAATACACCGTATGCCTTCTTAACCACTAGAGTCAACCTGTGCAGCAGCTTTGAGTGTCCTATGGACTCGGACCCCAAGATCCCCTCTGATCCTCCACACTGCCAAGAGTCTTACCATTAATACTATATTCTGCCATCATATTTGACCTACCAAAATAAACCATCTCACACTTATCTGGATTGAACTCCACTTGCCACTTCTCAGCCCAGTTTTGCATCCTATCAATGTCCCACTGTAACCTCTGACAGCCCTCCACACTATCCACAACACCCCCAACCTTTGTGTCATCAGCAAATTTACTAACCCATCCCTCCACTTCCTCAGCCAGGTCATTTATAAAAATCACGAACAGAAGGAGTCCCAGAACAGATCCCTGAGGCACATCACTGGTCACCGATCTCCATACAGAATATGACCCACCTACAACCACCCTTTGCCTTCTGTGGCAAGCCAATTCTGGATCCACAAAGCAATGTCCCCTTGGATCCCATGCCTCCTTACTTTCTCAATAAGCCTTGCATGGGGTACCTTATCAAATGCCTCGCTGAAATCCATATACACTACATCTACTGCTCTTCCTTCATCAATGTGTTTAGTCACATCCTCAAAAAATTCAATCAGGCTCAGTAGGCATGACCTGCCTTTCATGAAGCCATTCTGACTATGATGGATGTTGCTTTCCAGTGACAGTGTTTCATGTAGATGTTCTCAATGGTGGGGAAAGGTTTTTCTGTGACAGACCTGGCCGTATCCACTACGTTTTGTAGGATTTTCTGTTCAAGGGCATCGATGTTTCCATTCCAGGCTGTGATGTAGCCAGTCAATATACCCTCCATTACACATCTATAGAAGTTTGTCAAAATTTTAGATGTCATGCCTAATCTCTACAAACTCCCTAGGAAGTAGAGGTGCTGCTGTGCTTTCTTCGTAATTGTGCTTACATGCTGTGCCCAGGACAGGTCCTCCAAAATACTAATATTGAGGAATTTGCTGACCCTCACCACCTCTGATCCTCCGATGAGGACTAGCTCATCGCCCTCTGGTTTCCTCCTCCTGAAGTCAATAATCAGCTCCTCGGTCTTGCTGGCATTGAGTGAGAGGTTGTTGTTATGACACCACTCAGCCAGATTTTCAATCTCACTTGTATATGCTGATTCATCACCAGCTTTGATTCAGCCTGCAAAAGTGGTGTCGTCAGCGAACGTGAATATGGCACTGGTGCTGTACTTAGACACACAGTCATAAGTGGGTAGAGAAGGAGACTAAGCACACAGCCTTGTGGTGCACCTGTGCTGATGGAGATCGTGGAGATGTTGTTGCTAATCCAAACTGACTGGGATCTGCAAGTGAGGAATTCAAAGATCCAATGGCACAATGAAGTCTTGAGGCCAAGATCCTGAAGCTTATGGATTAGTTTTGAGGAGATGATGGTATTGAATGCTGAGCTGTAATTGGTAAAGAGCATCCTGATATATGCATCTTTGCTGTCCGGATGTTCCAGGGTTGAGTGAAGAACCAGTGAGATGGCATCTGCTGTGGACCTGTTGCTCTCAGGTAAGAGCCAATATGTTTAATCACGAACTTCTGAAAACACTTCATCACAGTGGATGTAAGTGCTACCGGGTAACAGTCATCGAGGAAGGTCACCCACGCTGTTCTTGTACACCAGTACAAATGAAGACTGTTTGAAGTAGTGGGCACCACAAACTGCTAGAGGAAGAGTTTAAAGATCTCAGTGAAAACACAAGCTAGTTAATCAGGTACTATACATATCTTTAGTACTTGGCCAGGTACCCTATCTGGTCTGGATGCTTTTTGTGGGTTCACCCTCCTGGAGGATGCTCACACATTGGCTTCTGAGACTGAAATCATAGAATCATTGGGGGATGTGGGAGTTCATGATGATTCCTCCATGTTCTGATAGCTAAAGCGTGCATAGAAGACATTGAGCTCATCTGGAAGCTAAGCTCTGTTGTCACCTCTGTCACTTGATTCCTCTTTGTAAGAGGTGATAGCATTGAAGCCCTGCCATAACTGTGAGCATTCTTCATTGATTCAAGTTTAGTCTGGAATTGCCACTTGCCTGTGACATGACTTTCTGGAGATCATACCTGGACCTCTTGTAACCTTCTTGGTCATCAGTTTGAATGCCTCTGCTCTGGCTCTCATTATGACCTTCAAACTTATTGTCTGCCTGCACTGCACTTTCTCTTACAATTTCTCTGTAACTGTGACACTTTATTCTGCATCCTGCTATTGTTTTACCTTGTTCTACCTCAGTGCACTGTGTAATGATCTGATCTGTGTGAACAGTGTGTGAGACAAGCTTTTCACAAGCAAGAGAAAATCTGCAGATGTTGGAAATCCAAGCAACACACACAAAATGCTGGAAGAACTCAGCAGGCCAGGCAGCATCTATGGAAAAGAGTACAGTCAACGTTTTGGGTCGAGACCATTCATTAGGACAGCTTTTCACCGTATCTCAGGGCATGTGACAACATGGTCAAAACCAACTTTGGATGACTAGAACCACGCTGCAACCAGAGGGCGCTGCAGCCAGAAGACGCCGTGCGGGTAGAGACCACCTTGACTGGTTTGGCAAAAGTGCATTGTGGAGATTATAGTTCTGTGAACCCAGAGCGTATACTGGGAACGGGGGCGGAGACCCAATATGGAACTACAGCTCCCGACGTACTCAGCGGCGCCGCCTTGCAGGAATACCGGTAGTGGGCCTGGAGTGAGCGGTGTCTGGAGGAAGGAAAGGTAGGTGGAAAGGGAGGAAAATGGGGGGCGGGGTGGAGAGCGGAGTGAGAAGGAGTGACGGGGAGGTAGGGAAGGACGTAGAGGGATGGAATGGCGGGGAGAAAATCGAGGGCTGCGGGAGAGGTAGGAAGGGAGCGAGATGGGGATGGGGAGGGGGAGGGGTGAATGAAAAGGAGGAAGGCGAGTGGCTGAGGAGGAAGGAAAGGTAGGAAAGAAAAGGAAGGAGGGAAGGAAGGGAGCCAATAGGGGAGAGAGGTTACGAGGGGTGGTGGATGTGAGGGTGGGGGAGAGAGCGAGAGTGTGAAAATGATGGGGAAGGGATATGAGTGTGAAAGGGGAGGGAGGGGAGGAAGCGGGAGAATGGGGCAAGGGAAAGGGAGAGGAGGAGATTGACAATCGGATCAGAATTTACTGTCAGACACACCACGTTGCTTGCTCCCAGAAAGCTGATAGTGCAAACTGCAGTAGGTGAAAGGAAATACAGCAATAAATGCAGTAACGAGCATAAAAACCGTGGAACGGTGCAAATCTGCAGTGGTGAAGTGTCAATTCAGTGTTGAAGAAAGTGGGAGTCCCAAAGTGATGGGTTGTGAGAGAGGTTATCGGTTCACCAGTAAAATGGAATCGAATCAGACTTATCATCACTGACTTGTTCATGAACTTTGGTAGTAGAAATAAATGTGTGGACTATTTTCTAAACAGGAAGAAATTCCAGGAATCTGAGGTGCAAAGGGACTCGGCAGTCCTTGTGCAGAACACCCTGAAGATTAACTTGCAGGTTGAGTCGGTAATGAGGAAAGCAAATGCCATGTTAGCATTTATTTCAAAAAGTCTAGAATACAAGAGCTTGATGCTGAGGCTTTATGAGGCCTCACCTTGAGTATTGTGAAGAGTTTTGGACCCCTCATCTTAGAAAAGACATGCTGGCATTGGAGAGGGTTCAGAGGAGGTTCACAAGGATGATTCCAGGAATGAAAGGGTTATCATATGAGGAACATTTGATGGTTTTGGGTCTGTACTCACTGGAATTCAGAAGGATGAGGGGGGATCTCATTGAAACCTTTCGAATGTTGAAAGGCATAAGACAGAGTAGGTGTGGAAAGGATGTTTCCTATAGTGGGAGAGTCTAGGACAAGAGGGCACAGCCTCAGGATAGAGGGGTGTCCTTTCAAAACAGAGATGGGGAGAAATTTCTTTAGCCAAGGGGTGGTGAATTTGTTGCCACATGCAGCTGTGAAGGCCAGGTCATTGAGTGTATTTAAAGCAGAGATTGACAGGTTCTTGATTGGACATGGCATCAAAGGTTACAGGGAGAAGGCTGGGAACTGGGATTGTGGAGGAGGAAAAAAAATTCAGCCATGGCTGAATAGTGGAGCGGACTCGATGGGTCAGATGGCCTAATTCTACTCCTATGTCTTATGGACTTATATGTAGTGAAATTTGTTGTTTTGTATCAGTGGTACAGTGTGAAGACATAAAATTACTAAAACTTACAAAAATAGTGCAAGAAAAAGTAATGACTAATGTTTGTGGACTGTTCAGATGTCTGATGATGGAGGGGAAGAAACGCTGAGTGTGGTTCCTCAGGCTTCTGTACCTCCTGTCTGATGGTAGTGACGAGAAGAGAGCATATATCAGATGGTGAGGTCCTTAGTGGTGGATCCTGCCTTTTGAGGCAGCGCCTCTTGTAGATATCCTCGATGTTGGGGAGGTTTGTGCCTGTGATGGATGTGGCTGAGTTTACAACCATCTGTAGTCTCTTGTGATCCTCGCACTGGAGCCTCCACACCAGGTGGTGATGCACCCAGTCAGAATGGTCTCCACCGTAAGAATCTTTGGTAACCTACCAATTTTCATCAAATTCCTGATGAAGTTTAACCACTGTTTGTGCCTTTTGTTTGTAATTGCACCAAAATGTTGGGCCCAGGATAGATCCTCAGAGATGTTGACACACAGGAACTTGAAGCTGCTCACCCCTTCCACTGCTGATCCCTCAACAAGGACTGATGTGTGTTCCCTCGACTTCCCCTTATTGATATCCACAATCAGTTCCTTGGTCTTACTGACATTGAGTTCAAGGTTGTTGCTGTGACACCACTCAACCAGCTGATCTGTCTCACTCCTGTACGCCCCCTCGTCACCATCTGAAATTCTGCCAACCATAGTTGTGTCATCAATGAATTTATAGATGGTGTTTGATCTGTGCCTAGCCACACATTATGGGTGTAGAGAGAGTAGAGCAGTGGGCTAAGCACACATCCTTGAGGTGCACCAGTGTTGATTGTTAGCAAGGAGATGTTATTTTCAATCTGCACAGACTGTGGCTTCCTGGTGAGGAAGTTAAAGATCCAATTGCAACAACAGCAGCAAAAACAAGTCCCTTTCCTCCCTTCCACCCTCCCTCCTTCACATACAGACACACAGTCTCCAACTCCAGGACAGGCTTTTGAACCTCCAGACTCCAGGCTTTGAATTCTGGAGCTTTTGGGCTTTGATCTTCGGTATCGACCCCCAGACCAGCCAAACTCTGGACGTGCCGACTGACTGGCCCTCGCGCCTCCTCATGCTTCCTGCTTGCACGGACATCGATCTGGGACATCCCGTCTGTGTCACCGTCCTTTGAGCACGGAGCTGAGGCTTGGACTCCAGAAGTACTTTGTCCCCCACGTCTATATTGCTGGACTTCCAGTGTGGAATCCGTCCACGTCCCTGACTCCCCTCTCAGTTTCCACTGACTGCAGCTCACCGGAAGATCTCTGCACCTCTCAAAGCACTTCATCACAGTAGATGTGAGTGCGACTGGGCAATGGTCATTGAGGCAGCTCACCCTGCTCTGCTTGGGCACTGGCGTGATTGATACTCTTTTGAAGCAGATGGGTACGTCTGAGTGCAGCAGTGGAGATGTTCTGACATCACTGTTGTCTGACAGTCGTGGGAGAGGAGCTGTCGTTGAATCTGCTTGTTGGAGGAGGGGGGACAGAAGGAAGGAGCAGGGAGGGTGGTGGAAGTGCAATGGTGAGGGTTGTGCTGGGCAATGCATGGAGGGAGGTGAAGGAATGGAGAAGGTGAGGCAGGGGGTCGAGGAAAGGATAGGGGAGAGGGTTAGAGTACGAGGGTGGGGGGATCATATGAAAGAGGAGAGGCGGGGGGTTCCGGTGGTGTCATTGTCCAGAATGGCATCTTAAATTGATAGCTGCTGTGGAAAAATGCATATTTTGCCCCGTTTAATCCATCAAATCTAAGATCTTTCAAAAATATCTGAATTGATAAGGGGGGCCAAGAATGGGGAAGAAGAATGGAGATTTAAAAAAAGCACCACTGCAGAGCCTGTGGATGAGAGAGGTGCAACACGTGGCTCTCCTACCCAAATGCATGCTAGCAAGGCTGACAATGGGCCTCGTTCAGGTGAAGTGGCAAATATGATGAAGATTCTGGAAGAGATAAGGGAAGTCCAAAAAGATATAAAACAACAACTCAATGATATAAAGTCAGAGCTCGCCAATGTCAATCAGGAAATAGCGATGGCAGAGACTCGAATTGAGAAGGTGGAAGACCGCGTGCAAAACGTGGAACAGATACTAAGTAAGACAATAAAAATATTAAATCAACAAAAAAAGTAAACTGCTTGACCAGGAGGGAAGATCGCGATGGAAAATATCAGGACATACAATGTTCCCGAAGGAGCGGAGGGTTTATCTATGATGGAGTTTGTAGGAAAGTTGCTGCCGGACGCGCTAGAGATTCCCTCCACTATGGAGCTTGAAACTGAGAGGGCGCATCGTGCGCTCATCCTGAGGCCTACTGGAGACAGAGGAGATAAGCCACGCTCAATAGTAATTAGATTCCTTCGATACAATACCAAGGCGGAGATTCTACAAAGGGCCTGGGGTAAGAAGAGGGTGTTTTTGGATGGGAAATTAATATATTTCGATCAAGATTACCCCCCGGCGGTCCTGCAGAAACATAAAGAATACTCTGCAGTAAAGCGAATATTAAAGCAAGGAAAGATTAGATTCCAAACTCCGTACCCTGATAAACTGCGGGTGTTTTATGAAGATGGTATGCAACTGTATCAGACAGTGGAAGAAGCAACTACAGACATGAGGAACAGAGGGCTGCCCGTCAGTGTGATCAAACTGAGGGAAAGCCTGGCTGAGCAGTTATCCCGATCTGCTTGGGAAATAGTAAGAAAACCGAGAAAGCAGGGGACGGGAGGAGGGCGAGAGAATATCAGGAAGAGACAGAGTTTTCCGAAGACAGCCCTCAACCCCTCCAGAAGAGCCATAAGGTTTGGCTAACTTTAAAAGTGTTGATAAGATAAACAGAAGCAAAAATAGACAGTACTATACCTATTTCAAGAAATACTTAATATAATGTGGATTTTATATTACTCAATTTTTTTTATTCGTTCATTCACTCCTTTTTCCCTACCTAAATGAGAATACAGGTTTCACCCGCCATTCGAAGGTAGAGCATTCCTATGCAATGGTTCGTAAGCTGGAATGTCGTAAAGTGATGAAGCAATTATATAATTTATATGGAGAAAATTTTGTGAGCGTTTGCAGACCCAAAAATAACCTACCAAATCATGTCAAATAACACATAAAACCTAAAATAACAGTAACATATAGTAAAAGCAGGAATGATATGATAAATACACAGCCTATATAAAGTAGAAATACTTTTCCACAGTCATTGCCTGAACTGTTCTCCGTAGTGAAAATCTCACGCAAGCGCCGTTGGCAGAAAATCTCACGAAAGCACTGTCGGCAAAAACACGGCGCAAACGCCATCAGCAGAGAATCTCATGCAAGCGCCATCAGCAGAGAATCTCATGCAAGTGCTGTTGGCAAAAATACGGCACAAGCGCTCTATGGTAACCTTTAAGCTATAAAGCTGCCAATTCATACCAAATAACACGTAAAAATACAGAGCCGGTATAAAGTAGAAATAATGTATGTACAGTGTAGTATCACTTACTGGAATTGGGAAGGCAGCGCAGAGCACACTGATGATGGTGTGTTAGGCTGAGTCGTCAGACTATGGGTGGTGCAGCGGTCCCCACCCTCCGGGTAGCGAACCGATACCGATCCACGAAGCATGCAGCGGTAGCAGGGAGGTACACAGCACATCTTTAAGAAAAAAGCCAAAATAAACATGCTAATTAATTAGGTGCTGCCCAGCACGTAATTGTTGGCCCAGATCAGTGCAGATTTTTTCTTAAAGATGAGCTGTGTGTCTCCCGGCTACTGCTGCATTCTCTGCGAATCGGTGTCTGTCCGCGGCCTGGGTGTTGGGGTGGTGGGACACTGGGGTGCCATCTTGTCTGTTTCCGTTAGAGCAGGCAGCTCATCTTCTCCTATGACTGCCTGCCTCGATGTCGAAGGTCGATGTTCATTGTCTGCTGTGGCTGATGTGGAAGGCTTGCTTGACTGCTGAGCCTTGCGTATTTTTCTATCATACAGTTCTTTGTAAGGACTCAAACCATCCTACAAATATCCCCTAAACCTACGTACCCTTTCAAAATTAATGTCGTACTTTATCATTACTCATTCGGTTTTGATTGTTATCCTTTCCTCTTCCAATTGCATCAGCTCTTCATCTATCAGCTCCTGGTCATGAGATGCCAAAACCTCTTCACATCATCTTCGTCAACTTCCACAAGCCAAACTTACTTTGTCCTTGCTTCGTTCACCACGATCAAAACGCTTAATTATGTCTAGTTTTACGCTAAGTGTAACATCTTTACGAGCTCTTTCAGGCTTTTCCGATACCTTAGAACTCATCTTGCAAACGGCTGCTCACAGGCACGTGTTTAAGCAATGCCAGCGAGAATGCCATTCCGAATCCGGGGGAGAGCGGCTGCTCGGGGTGTGCGCTGCCTTTTATCGCGCACTGATTTTTTTCATGCGCTGCTTTTTTCGCGCACTGCTTTTTTCGTAACAGTGAAAACACCTTCTGTTAGCGAAAACAGGTAACTAATGTAGGTCTTTCGTAACAGTGAGGTTTTGTAAAGCGAACATTCGAAAAGCGGGGGACACCTGTGTATATATATGGGAGGAATACCCAGGGAAATCTTTTCTGTGTAATGGACATAGACTTGTTCACTTATTTTTATGGGTACTGTAATGGGAGCCCCCAACTCACAGGGAGGAGGGGCTATCCCCCACGGCTAGACGTTTCCTCTAGCTTAACCCAGGGTCATCTAGTAGAGACCTCAGCCTTGGAATCACACCTTCGTTGCCTTTTTTATTATTCGCATTTCTTGGTTCTTTTTTGTTCAGGGAGTAGATCGATTAAGTCTTACTCCGCTAATTTCAATGATATATTGACAGATAAATACACATGGCTAAGGACAAAGTAAAATTCATTTCTTTTAATGTCAATGGGCTGTTAAATCCAATCAAACACAGTAAAATTCTATCAAAAATGAAAAAGGAACAAGCCCATGTAGTATATTTACAGGAAACTCACTGAAGTGATAATGAGCATGGAAAACTAAAGAGAATGGGTTTCACTAATTTGTTTTTCTCCTCATATAAATCAGGACATAGAAGAGGAGTTGCTATTCTTATCTCAAGCAAGCTAAGTTTTGAAAAAATTATTTGAAATGGGAGATAAGGAGGGCAGATATATTCTGGTAAAGGGAATATAGATGGAAATTCAGTTACTCTATTGGATATATATGCACCCCCAGGAAGTGATATTAGTTTCTTTCAGAAAATTACTAATATTATGGTAACGGAAACTGAAGGTCTCTTGATATGTGTGGAGACTTAAATGTACAATTACAACCAAAGTTAGACTCTTCCAATAGAAAAACCTATGAAACAACATCCTTACACAAGAGAGTTAATACACTTTTTGAGGATGTTGGTTTAATTGATATATGGAGGGACTTTTCCCCCGACAGAAGGGATTATACATTATTCTGCCCCCCATTCTGTATATACAAGAATAGACTATTTCACAACATTTGGAAAAGATGGAGACAAAATAAACACCTGTGGAATTGGGACAATAGATGTAAGTGACCATGCACCTATATATTTATCTGTTGATTTTGACCTACAACCAAAGAATACTATTTGGAAACTAAATTCAAGTCTACTCAATGATCCCTACTTTAAGGAACAAATTAAAAAAGAAATTGGTCTTTACTTAGAACTTAATGGTAATGGAGAGGTTTCACCTCCCATTCTATAGGATACTCTGAAGGCTGTCTTAAGAGGGAAAATTATAGTGATATCTTCACATAAGAAAAAAATAAGGAATAAAACATTATTGGAATTACAAAATAGGCTGAAGGAACTAGAAAAAAACACAAATTGAATTTGGCACAGGATACATTAGAGGAAATTTTAAAAATTAGGGATGAAATTAATAGTTTGGCTATGCAAGAAATCAGGAAAAATTTAATGTTTCTGAAACAGAGACATTATGAAAGTGGATCTAAGTCTATGAAAATACTGGCATGGAAACTGAAGAAAAAGATAGCAAAAAATACAATTCATAGAATTAGGGATCCAAGAACAAAAATGATAAAAAATAAACTAAGAGAAATTCGAGAAGCTTTTGAAGTGTTTTACAAAACTCTATATTCCAAAGTTCCAGGGGGAAGCACAACCCAAATTGACACTTTCCTGAATTCTCTAGCATTACCTACTTTAAGCGAAGAACAAAATAGAACGATGACTGCTGACATAACTGAAGTTGAACTAAAAGCTGCAATTAGTAGGCTTAAATTAAGCAAGTCACCAGGTTCAGATGGGTATACGGCAGAGTGGTACAAAGAATTTAAAAATGAGTTAATTCCTGTCTTACTCCCCACACTGAACTGGGCTCTAAAAAAGACACAAATGCCACCCAGCTGGAAGGAAGCGATAATCTCAGCTATACCGAAAGAAAGCAAGGATAAAGTGGAATGTGGGTCATTTAGACCAATATCCGTTCTTAATGTAGATTATAGATTATTTACCTCCATCATGGCCAAACAATTAGAAGAGTTTCTACCCATACTGGTACTTAAGGATCAGACAGGTTCTATACAACAACGTCAAACACAAGACAATATACGAAGGGCACTTCACATTATGAATCATATACAAAAAAAATAAAATTGAAGCAATAGTGATAAGCGTGGACGCTGAAAAGGCATTTGATTTGGTTAATTGGAATTTTCTTTACAGAGTTTTACATAGATTTGGTTTCCATGACACAATTATTAAAACTATACAGGCACTATATGATAACCCTACTGCTAGGATTAAAATCAATGGATATTTATCTCATAGTTTTACCCTAGAAAGGGGCACGAGACAGGGTTGTGCATGGTCACCGCTACTCTTCGCATTATATCTGGAACCATTAGCTCAATACATCAGACAAAATGAAGATATCAGGGGAATTACCATTAAAGGGACAGAGCATAAATTGACCTGTTACGCGGATGACATTTTGATCTATCTGGAGCAACCAACATACTCTTTACCTAAATTGATGCAATCCTTTGAACAATATGGTCAAGTATCAGGATACAAAATCAAAATAGATAAAACCCAATTACTTTCATATAACTATAGCCCACCAAGAGAAATTGAAAGTAAATATTCCTGGGCATGGCAAACAGTCTTTCAAATATATGGACATGGCAAACAGAGTCTTTCCAATATTTGGGCATCATTATGCCAAAAGATTTGTCAAAATTATCAGAATGCAATTATCAGCATATATATTTTTTAAAAAATTAAGGAAGATATAACAGATGGAACCTAATTCCTTTTTTTAGTTTCAGTTCAAGGATTGAATCTATTAAAATGAACATATTGCCCAGACTATTATATCTCTTTCAGACCCTACCAATAGAGATTAATCAGAATCAATTCAATGAATGGAACAAAATGTTATCAAGGTATATTTGGCAAGGTAAAAGGCCTAGAGTCCGTCTCAAAACTTTGCAATTAGCCAAGGAAAAGGGGGGACGGGGCCTACCATCTCTTAGAGATTATTATGAGATTATATGAGATTATATGGCCCTTGTGGCTACGGGGATCAGGGGGTATGGAGAGAAGGCTGGGGCGGGGTTCTGAGTTGGATGATCAGCCATGATCATAATAAATGGCGGTGCAGGTTCAAAGGGCCAAATGGCCTACTCCTGCACCTATTTTCTATGTTTCTATTATTTTGCAGCACAGTTGAGAGCTGTGATATGTTGGTGCAACCCATCATATGACACTCAATGGAAAAACATTGAGGAGGGGATACTTTCCAACCCCATACAGGCAATTTTGGCTGATAGCAACCTACGAAGGTACATAAGTACTATTGTTAATCCATGGGTGAAATGGACTCTTAAAATATGGAAAACTATTATAAAAGAATATAAACTAGAGGGAGATATTGCAATTCTTAAATGGTGTGCATATGACTCAGATTTTACGCCAAATAAATTGGATGCTAGATTTAAAGACTGGACAGCTAAAGGAACAACAGTTCTTTGCAATATAATGAAAGAAGGAACACTGTTCAGTTTTGAAATGCTTAAAGAGAAACACTTATTAGGAAAACAAGACTTTTATCGGTATCTACAGATGCGACAGTATGTTAATAGGAGGGTTAAAAATATAACCAAGGCAAGTACATGTCTGATAGAGCTATTTAGAAAAGCATGTAATTCAGACAACGGTAGTAGAATCATTTCAAACGTGTATAAGGGTTTGTCAAATCTTAAAACACACTCAACTTCATACGTTAAGACAAAATGGGAGAAGGAAGGAGGGATAATAATATCTGAGGAAGACTGGACAATAATATGGGGTTATCAATGGAAGTGTACCAGTTCACAGAAATGGAGGGAGTTTGGATGGAAAAACTTGATGAGATATTTTATTCCACCCTCTCAGAAATCCCATTATGACCCATAATCCCATTATCCCTGTTTGCTGGAGAAATTGTGGAAATCAAAATGCAAACCATTATCATATTTTCTGGAATTGCCCCGTTATCAAAGACTATTGGGGTGGGATACACAATACCCTACAAGACATTTTTAAATGTGAAATACCCTTAGAAAGTAAGACCATATATTTTGGTTGAAAAGAGATAAATATTTAATGAATATACTGCTGGTGGCTGGTAAAAAGATTATTACCAGGAAATGGTTATCACAGGAGAGCCCAACTTTAAACGCATGAATGGAAATTATAATGGACATTTACAAAATGGAGAAGATAACAGCATCTGTTAATCATAAGTTGGAACAATTTGATTCATACCGGGAAAAATGGTTCAACTACATTACACCTCATAGGCCTGATTTTATTCTCACAAATCAATGGATATGTTGTAAAAAAAAATCACTCCCTACTTTGTACATAGTTTTCTCCTTTTGCTTGTTCTTTCTTTCCTCTCCTTTCTAAAAGTGTATAACTCAGATAAATATTATGTGGAGATTTGTGGCAAATATGATATATATGTACAGTATCTGAAATACATCTTATGGAAATGTTTGTTTGATGATGAAATTCAATAAAAAATAAATTACAAAAAAAAAGAAAGAGGAGAGGCCCGAAAGGTCTCTCTCCCCCCCCCTTTCCGTTCAGCCCTCTTCCCTCCACTCTCCCCTATCCTGCCTGCCCTGCTATACCCTTATTCATGGACACATCTCCCGTCCCGCGTACTCTTCACCCCCTCTTCCCTCCCGCCTCCGCTGTGCCCTGCTGTTCACTCCCTGGGCTGACTCACTCTCCTGTACTACAGATGGTGGGAGAGACGCAGGAGCGGAAGAGGTCTCCGGATCGAGCCCCGTCCAAGGAGCGGGAGAAGAAGCGCTCACGTTCCCGGGACCGTGACAGGAAACGGTCGACCTCCAAGGAGCGCAAACGGCACCGGTCACGGGAGAGGAAGCGTTCTCGCTCCAAGAGCGGCGAGCGGGAGGCGGACCGGTGAGGGGAGGGGCGCTAAGGAAGGAGTGCTTTGCGGCGGGATGTGCTGTGAGGAGGGAGCAATGTGGGAGTGGTGGCGAGAGAGACTTTCAGGGTGTGTGCAAGCTGCTGACTGTTTTGCATTGCTGACTTGCTCAGGTGGGCCAGTCCAGTCACGATGGATCGAGTGGCCTGTGGCAACCTTGTGATTGCGTCAGCCTCACTCTCTGATGTTCCCACAGGGAGCGACACCATGGCAAGGACAAGGAGCGGGACCGGGACCGGTCCAAGAAGGAAAGAGAACGGGATGGACACCGTAAGGCCAGGAAGCGGTCAAGGTGAGTGGCAGAGGTGTCTCCATTACCCCACCCATCTGTCACCCTCCACTTTGGGAGGGGCATAGGGGAGGGTGGGGGTCACAGAGATTGGGAGTGATGTAGGGAAGGAGGGAAGGTAACAGGGACAGGGAGGGGTGTATGGGATCACGGATGGGGAGAGGTGTCACAGAGATGGAGTAGTGCAGGGAAGGTACTGGGAGCACACCATGTAAGGGAGGGAGAATGTCATATAGTATTGTAAAAAAGTCTTTAGCACACATATAAAGCTAGGTACACAGTACTGTATTTGTCAACGTGGAGCAGAGAGCGAGTTTCTAGATCAGCGGGAGCAAAGGACATTGGGGAATGGCGAGAGGGGGGTGAGGGGTGACACGGGTGCAGACACACCCAGGCATGAGACACCAGGCATTGTCACTTGATTCCAAACATTTGGTTTATTGATCATTACAGAATGTCTCTCTGGTGTTTCTCACTCCCTCCCCTCTCCCTTTCCCTTTTCTCAAGCATGATTTTTCCCCTTCCCACTCTCAGTCCTCAATAGAGACCCGTATTAAAATCAGGTTTATCATCACTCACATATGTCATGAAATTTATTTTTATTTTTGCAGCAGCTGTACAGTGTAATACATAAAATTACTACAATAGTGTGGCAAAGTCTTGGGCACCCTGGCTATATATATATGTGCCTGAGACTTCTGCACTGTACTGAAGATGGGGCGGAAGAGGGTCACAACTTGGTCAGGGCAGAGCGGATGGAGGCGACCCAGGGAGTGGACTGGACAGAGACACCAGTCTGAATGTTCTGCTGTCTGCGGGGTGACCTGGGGTTGGGTTTAAGGTGGGTGTGCTACATTGCACACCCCTCACTCTCTGTGACTCCCTCTCTCCCCAGGAGCCCCTCACCTGGAAGGCTAAAGGATGGGAAGGTGAAGATCAAGAAGGAGGAGGAAGAGGAGGAGGAAGATCCGAAGAAGAACAAGGTAGGTATTGTGGAGGAGGGATCTGTGCACCCCACACCTTGGTCCAGGGCTATCCCTTTTCTGTGGGGGCCCAGCTGCTCTCACCGGCCTGGAGACTCTCCCTCCTCCTTATCATCTGTACTGACTGTGGCCGTCGGGTAGAGTGACTGGTTCCTCTGTGTCTTCCCTCTCGGGATCCCAGTACACAAGCTGCGTCTATCCAGGTGGTGTGAGTGTGTGTGTCAGTGGAACAAGTGTGATTGCATTGTGTGTGTATTGCCTCTCACCATAAATGCAAGTCCTCTGCTATTAAACATTTCCAACCTGGGCAAACAGACACTGGTTGTCTGTTCAATCTTATAAACCTTTATCAGATTTATAATTCTTTAAATCTCAGCCTTTGCCGTTCTAGAGAAAGCACCCAGTGTGTGTCCGTGTTGTCTGTGCATACATGTCTGTGTGTGTGTGTTTGTACGTGTGTAGAGGACTATAGTTATGATTTCTGCATGTGCATATCCATGGGGCTGTGCATCTGGGCCATGCAAATATCTGTGTTGTGTCAGGAGTGGTCTCGGCCTGAGTGCATGTCTGTTGTCTGAGAGTGTCTGTGTGCTGAAGTGCCTGTACTGATGATTGTGTACCTGAGCTGTGCAGGTTTTTAATGGTGCACGTCTCTGCCTCTGCATGCTGGTGTTTGACCCTCTTTCTTTGCCAGTTTATGGGATCTAGTCACCTCTGTCAGCACCGAGGTTTGTCGTCTGTCCCTCAGAACCTCTCCCGAGGAGGTGGTGAGGGGGTAGGACTTGATGCTCTGATGTAGCAGCCTCAATCACGGAAACCAGCCTCCCCTCCATGGACTCTTGTCTACACTTCCTGCTGCCTCAGTAAAGCAGTCAACATAATCAAAGCCCCCACCCACTCCAGCCATGCTCTCTTCTCCCCCTCCCATCGGGCGGAAGATACAAAAGGCTGAAAGCACGTAACACCAGGCTCAAGGACAGATTCTGCCCAACTGTTATCAGACACTTGAATGATTCCTTTATACAACAAAATGGACTCAATCTCATTCTGATCTTGCAGCTTATTGTCTGCTCTGTACTTTCTCTGTAACTGTAACAATTTATTCTGCATTCTGTTATTGCTTTACCTTATTCTACCTCAGTGCACTGTGTAATGATTTGATCTGAATGAACAATATGCAAGGCAAGCTTTTCACTGTATCAGTAATAAACCAATTCCAGAATACCTGCCATTCCTGCCTGTATCACGTGTGCCTGCTATCCTCCCTTCTGCCCAGACTGTGCCTGTTTGAGAGAGGGGGGCATGGCGGGGAGGGGGTAGTGTGGAGCAACTGGACATCAGCAAGCTGCCCACGACACTCACCCACCCTTGTGCTCTCCCCACAGGCACAGCCGCTGTCTCTCGAAGAGCTGCTGGCAAAGAAGAAGGCAGCAGAAGTGGCGGAGTCCAAGGTAGGAGTCATCCCCCTCCACCCACTTGTTTACAGCTCCTCCGGTTGAGTTCCGAGGGCCTGCCCCACCCACTCCATCCCCTTCCCACCCCTCTCTCTCTCCACCTGAGATTCAGCCCTCCCTGTCCTGCGCCCCTGTGCTTTTCCTAAAGCAAAGACGTTGCCAGGACTGAAGAGTGTGAGGCTGGAGATGTTTCTCCTGGAGTGAGGAATGACCCGGTAGCGGTTTATAGACCCGTGACAGGTGTAGAAATGGGGTGGGGGGGTGCTCAGACGTGTGGGACATCACATTCCAGCTGTACAGGGCATGGGCAAGATTGCACTTGAAGTATTGTGGGCAGTTCTGTTCGCTTGATTCGAGGAAGGATGTCAATGAGCTAGAAAAAGTGCAAGGACGATTCACAGAGTCGCACAGCACAGAAACAGGCCTTTCAGCCCAACCGGTTCATGCTGACAAAGATTACCATCCAGGCCAGGCCAGACCCATTTACCCCTGTTTGGCCCATACCCCTCCAAACTTTTCCGTGTATTGTACCTCCCTCAAGCACTTGCTCTGGCAGCTCACTCCATATCCAGACCACCCCTGGGCAGCTCGGACGGTAACACAGCAGTTAGTGTGACACCTCACAGCGATCAATCGGGATTCATTTCTGCCGCTGTCTGTAAGGTGTTTGTGTGTTCTCCGTGTGACCTCGGGGCTTCCTTGGGTGCTCACATTCGGTTAGTGAGATGAGTATGTTGGCGCCAGAAACGTATCGATGCTTGTGGGCTGTCCCAGCACATCCTTGGGCAGTGTGTGTCGTTGATGCAAACGATGCATCTTTCGATGTGCATGTGACAAATAAAACCAATCTTTATTTCTTTGTTTCAAACCATCTGTGTAAAACAAAAAATAAAATTGCCCCTCATCACAAACAAGAGAAAATCTGCAGATGCTGGAAGTCCAAGCAACACACACAAAATGCTGGAGGAACTCAGCAGGCCAGGCAGCATGTATGGAAATGAGAGGTTTAAAAGGGACCTGAGGGGTAATGTGCTCACCATGAGGGCAGTAGGTATGTGGAACGCGCTGCCAGACAAATGTGATGGAGTTGTACCACAATTGCAACGTGTACCAAGATAGATGGACACAATCAGGTCATGTCGTGGAGGCAGGGAGTCTGCAGAAGGACATGGACAGATGAGGAGAATGGGTAAAGAAGTGGCAGATGGAATACAGTGTCGGGAAGTGTACGGTCATCCGCTTTCAGAAGGAATAAAGGCACAGACCATTGTTGAAACAGAGCAAATACAGAAATCAGAGGTGCAAAGGGACTTGGGATCCTTGTGCAAGATTCTCTAAAGTTTAACTTGCAGGTTCAGTCGGTGGTAAGGAAGGACATGTTTGGTATAGCTTTGAGGGCCGAAGGGCCGGTATTGTGCTGTAGAGTTTCTATGAAGGCAAATGCAATGTTAGAGTTCATTTTGAGAGGTCTGGAATATAAAAGTAAGGGGATGTCATGCTGAGGTTTGGTAAGGCACTGGTCAGACTGTACTCGGGGTATTGTGAGCAATGTGAGGAAGGATGTTCTGTCCCAGAGAGGCTCCAGAGGAGTTCTACCAGAACGATCCCTCAGAATGAAAGGGTTAAAGTACGAGGCGTGCTTGATGTCTCTGGGCCTGTACTCGATGGAGTTCAGAAGGATGAAGGAGGGAATCTCATTGAAACCTCCTGGATACTGAAAGGCCTGGAGAGAGCGGATGTGGAGAAGACACCTCCATCGCTGGGAGGGCCCAGGATCCAAGAGCACAGCCTCAGAACGGAGAGGCGTCCCTTTGGAACTGGGAGGAGCAGGAATACCTTCAGACAGAGAGTGGTGATCTGTAGGATTTGTTGCCATGGGGATTGGTAAAGGCCAAGTCATTGGGTGTGTTGAAGGCTGAGATTGATGGGTGAGGGGGTTAAGGGTTATGGAAAGAAGGTGGGAGAATGGTGTTGAGAGAAAAATCAGAAGGGGCAGCAGACTTGATTGGCCAAATGGCCTATATCCACATCTCTATGGTATGGTTAAAAATTAATTTGGACAGGATGCAGTGGGAGTTACCGTGCCTGGGGAGGTAGATTTACAGGGAGAGAATGCCTGGATGGAGGGAGGGTTTCAGGGACAGAGGAATCTGAGGGGGTGGGGTTCAGAGGGAGGTCTGTAGAGGCAGTGGAGGGAGATAAGGAAGGGCTGAATTCCCTTAGCAGGGAGACCAATAAGCAGGGGTCAGGACATCCTCAGGTAGCAAGGAGGTGGGAGATAAAACTGGTCTTCCATTTCCCAGTACAGATATAATGGGCCAAATGGCTTACCTTAACACCAGCCACCCGCTCTCTCCCCTCCCACACACACATTTGAAACACTTCCCCACCCCAGACCTTAAACTCCCGAACACCTGTGGGCTTCAGGATGGCTGGTGGTTTACCCGCGCATCCGGTACTCTCCCCTCACTCTGGACATCGACCCCCACCACACCTGCCTTTCCAGGTGCCCACATGGTCACTGCCCTCGTTCCTCTGGGTGGTTGGGGTGAGGGGGTGGGTGCTCACCACTGCTCTCAGCCTACCCCCACTCCCCAACCCATACCCTCTCCCCACAGCCCAAGTTCCTCTCCAAGGCAGAGCGAGAGGCGGAGGCCATGAGAAGACGGCAGCAGGAGGTGGAGGAGCGGCGGAGGGCCCAGGAGGATGAGAGGAAGCAGAGGAAGCTGTTCCAGGAGCTGGGCAGGAAGATGCTGGGTAAGTTATCATCTTCAAGGCCCTCAGTCACTCTTCCCTCCAGCTCCCAGGGTATATTGTTGTTCAGTCTATGCACGGTGCTCCCAGTGTGGGTCTGACCCGGGGATAGGGAGATGGGAACTGTGCACGGTGCTTCCAAAGTGGGTCTGACCCAGGGACAGGGAGATGGGAACTGTGCACAGTGCTCCCAGTGTGGGTCTGATCCAGGGATACGGAGATGGGAACTGTGCATGGTGCTTCCGGTGTGGGTCTGACCCAGGGATAGGGGGACGGGAACTGTGCACGGTGCTCCTGGTGTGGGTCTGACCCAGGGATAGGGAAATGGGAACTGTGCACGGTGCTCCCGGTGTGGGTCTGACCCAGGGATAAGGAGATGGGAACTGTGCATGGTGCTCCCGGTGTGGGTCTGACCCAGGGATAGGGAGACATGAACTGTGCACGGTGCTCCCGGTGTGGGTCTGACCCAGGGACAGGGAGATGGGAACTGTGCACGGTGCTCCCGGTGTGGGTCTGACCCAGGGATACGGAGATGGGAACTGTGCACGGTGCTCCTGGTGTGGGTCTGACCCAGGGATAGGGGGACGGGAACTGTGCACGGTGCTCCTGGTGTGGGTCTGACCCAGGGATAGGGGGACGGGAACTGTACACGGTGCTCCCAGTGTGGGTCTGACCCAGGGATAGGGAGATGGGAAGTGTGCACGGTGCTCCTGGTGTGGGTCTTACCCAGGGATAGGGGGACGGGAACTGTGCACGGTGCTCCTGGTGTGGGTCTGGTGGGTCTGACCCAGGGATAGGTAGACATGAACTGTGCACGGGTCTGAGTGAGATTCCCTTCTCATCTTTTCACAGAGGACCCCCAGGAGCGTGAGAGACGGGAGCGTCGTGAGAGGATGGAGCGGGAGAACCAGGGCAATGATGAGGAAGGTGGGCGCCTGAAGATGCGTGAAGAGAAGGACAAGACCAAGGAACTGCAAGCTATCAAGGTCCCGTACACCTCGAATGGGGGGGTCTCAGCAGTCTGGTGGGAAGGGGTAGAGACCTGGGTCTGTGGTGGGTGGGTCTAATGTGGTTTGAACCTCTCTCTGCAAGGGATGGGAACTGTGACTCAGCTGCCACTTGGAACCCAGTGCTCAGGAAAGCGGGAGTGAACTGTCTCCTTGAACTTTGCTGTCCGGTGGTGGAGGGAGGTTGGATGGGGTGCTGATTGAGCGGGATACTTTGTCCCAGGTGGGGTCAAGCTTCATGGGAGCCGCGTTCACATGAGGCAGGTGGGGAGAGTTTTGACACTTTGACCAGTGGATGGTGGAGAGATAATGTGGTAGATGTGGAGTGCAGGGATGAACTCCACCCAGGCAAGTGAGGACTGTCGACAGGCAAGAGGGGACACCCCAGCTAACTGGTTTTGCTGCGCTCCACAGGAGCGATACTTGGGAGGAGTAAAGAAAAGGAGGAGGACGCGTCACCTCAACGACAGGAAGTTCGTCTTTGAGTGGGATGCTTCAGAGGACACATCCCTGGACTACAACCCACTGTGAGGACCGTTTTTTTTTCCCCCCTCCCACTGAACACTGAGACCCCTTTTTGTTTCCTCCCCCCCATTCCTCTCTGCCCTCCTCCCCTCTCCCCTCTTCCCTCTATTTTAGCCCTCGTAGTTTCCCCATCCCACACCAGCTTAACCCTCACTGTGACCCTGTCTCACTCCCTATTCTCAGCTTAACCCTTAGAGTGATCCTGCCCCTCGCACCTCTCTTCCCCCCCCCACTTCAGTTTTAACCCTGGGCGTCACCTTCATCCTGCTGGACGTTCTGGTTTAACCTTCAGAGTTGATTCCCTCCTCTCCTGATTTAACTCTCGGCCTGACCCAATCCTCTGTTTTAACCATCAGAGTGACTACCTCCTCCCCCTCAACCCCCCACCCATCCCATTCCCTGTCTTGGTCTAACCTTCAGAAATAGCACCCTCTTTCCCCCTGCCCCCCCCACCTTGATTTAACCCTCGGAGTCATATGCTCCTTGCTCTTCCTGCAGCTACAAGGAACGGCACCATGTCCAACTCCTGGGGAGGGGTTTCATTGCTGGCATCGACCTGAAGCAGCAGAAGAGGGAGCAGTCGCGTTTCTATGGTGACCTGATGGAGAAGAGGCGTACCCTGGAGGAGAAGGAGCAGGAGGAGTGAGTGAAATCAGGGCCCTGGGTCCCGAAGCTGCCCACCCGTGTCTGTCTGTTCCTCGTGCCGTTCCCCCGGCGCCACCCGCGTTCTCTGCCCCACCACGCCTCCTTTTGGTACTACTGCTTAAGAAAGGAGAGAGAGAGAGAGAAAACAGGGATAGATCAGTTAGCCTGACATCAGTGGTGTGGAAGATGCTGGAGTCAATTATAAAAGATGAAATAGCGGCACATTTGGATAGCAGTAACAGGATCGGTCCGAGTCAGCATGGATTTACAAAGGGGAAATCATGCTTGACTAATCTACTGGAATTTTTTGAAGATGTAACTCTGAAAATGGACAAGGGAGAGCCAGTGGATGTAGTGTACCTGGACTTTGATAAGGTCCCACATAGGAGATTAGTGGGCAAAATTGGAGCACATGGTATTGGGGGTAGGGTACTGACATGGATAGAAAATTGGTTGGCAGACAGGAAACAAAGAGTAGGGATTAATGGGTCCCTTTCAGAATGGCAGGCAGTGACTAGTGGGGTACTGCAAGGCTCAGTGCTGGGACCGCAGCTATTTACAATATACATTAATGATTTAGATGAAGGGATTAAAGGTAACATTAGCTAATTTGCAGATGACACAAAGCTGGGTGGCAGTGTGAAATGTGAGGAGGATGTTATGAGAATGCAGGGTGACTTGGACAGGCTGGGTGAGTGGGCAGATGCAGTTTAATGTGGATAAATGTGAGGTTATCCACTTTGGTGGTAAGAACGGGAAGGCAGATTATTATCTAAATGGAGTCAGGTTAGGAAAAGGGGAAGCACAACGAGATCTAGGTGTTCTTGTACATCAGTCACTGAAAGCAAGCATGCAAGTACAGCAGGCAGTGAAGAAAGCTAATGGCATGCTGGCCTTCATAACAAGGGGAATTGAGTATAAGAGCAAAGAGGTCCTTCTGCAGCTGTACAGGGCCCTGGTGAGACCACACCTGGAGTACTGTGTGCAGTTTTGTTCTCCAAATTTGAGGAAGGACATTCTTGCTATTGAGGGAGTGCAGCGTAGGTTCACAAGGTTAATTCCCGGGATGGCGGGACTGTCATATGTTGAAAGATTGGAGCGACTGGGCTTGTATACTCTGGAATTTAGAAGGATGAGAGGGGATCTGATTGAAACATACAAGATTATTAAGGGATTGGACATGCTGGAGGCAGGAAAAATTTTCCCGATGTTGGGGGAGCCCTGAACCAGAAGCCACAGTTTGAGAATAAGGGGTAGACAATTTAGAATGGAGTTAAGGAAAAAACTTTTTTACCCAGAGAGTTGTGGATCTGTGGAATGCTCTGCCTCAGAAGGCAGTGGAGGCCAAGTCTCTGGATGCTTTCAAGAAAGAGATGGATAGAGCTCTTAATGATAGCAGAGTCAAGGGATATGGGGAGAAGGCAGGAACGGGGTACTGATTGTGGATGATCAGCCATGATCATACTGAATGGCGGTGCTGGCTCGAAGGGCCGAATGGCCTACTCCTGCACCTATTGTCTATGGTTCAAGAACCGAATGGTTGATGGGAATTAGGTGTTCCTGAACCTGGTGGTGTGGGGTGCTGGGGGTCATTGGGGACTTGCCAAATTCCCTGAGTGTTAGTGGCTCTCAGCTGGCAGTGGGACGGGGGCTGTGTCCCAGGGAAGGGGAATGCGGGCCTGATGCTGTGTCCTCACTCCTCACCACGGCAGGGCCAGGCTGCGGAAAGTGCGGAAGAAGGAGGCAAAGCAGAGGTGGGACGACCGACACTGGTCCCAGAAGAAGCTGGACGAGATGACAGAGCGGGACTGGAGAATCTTCCGGGAGGACTACAGCATCACCACCAAGGGCGGCCGCATTCCTAACCCTATCCGCTCCTGGAAGGATTCCAGTCTGCCGCTGCACATCCAGGAGGTCATCGACAAGTGCGGATACAAGGTGCGGTGTGGGAGAGTGCTGTGCTGGCCAGCCCGGTGACAAATTGTCAGCACACACTGTGTGTGTGTGAGAGTAGGTTTGTGTATATGTATGTCAGAGAGACTGACCGTGTGTGTGTTTGTTTATTAGTGTGTGAATGTCAGTGGGTTTGTGTGTGCGTGTCCTGCCTGTGGGTGCGTGTGTGTGTTCGCCATGCCTGCGTGTGCCCTTTCACACTTGCATGCAAGCGCGAGTGTGTGTGCCCTGTCTGTGTTCTGTGGGAGCGCACGGGCAGTTACACATTGACAACAAATGGCTACATTGTAGGTGCTGTTCACGTCCCATGGAGATGTTAAACCCCTATCACTCCCAAGTTGTTGGCTCCAAACCCCTGCTGTGATTTACACCTCCCCTCACTCTGCTGTTTTGGTTAACAGCTTGGGGGGGGGGGAAGTTGGTGGAGTGCGGCATGGGGTGTAAGGGATACTTGGTCGTGACTGTTGTGAATTTTCTCTGCAGGAGCCGACACCGATCCAACGGCAGGCCATTCCCATCGGACTGCAGAACAGGGACATCATTGGCGTGGCGGAGACAGGCAGTGGAAAGACTGCTGCCTTCCTGATCCCGCTGCTCGTCTGGATCACCACCTTGCCCAAACTTGACAGGTAAAGGAGCAAAACTGCCTCGTTCCCTCCCCACACTCACTTCCCCTTGTTCCATTCCTGATCCCACCAACCCTCCCCTACCCCTCCCTGCCTTCCTCCTCACCACCTCCCCACTCCTGCCCTCACCCTCACTCATTACTCCTTTCTCTTTCTCTCCCTCCTCCCCCCACCTCATCAATTCCCCTGCCCCTCTCTTTCTCGGGCTCGTTCCCATCCCAGAATCGAGGAGTCAGACCAGGGCCCCTACGCCATCATCCTGGCCCCGACCCGCGAGCTTGCGCAGCAGATCGAGGAAGAAACCATCAAGTTTGGCAAACCCCTGGGCATCCGCACGGTGGCAGTGATCGGGGGCATTTCCCGGGAGGACCAGGGATTCCGGCTGCGGATGGGCTGTGAGGTGAGGGGAGCTGGGGCGAGGGAAGGGAGGGAATGCCTCGCTGTGAGAGGTGAGGAGGGAACGGCACCGATTGTGGGCATCTCGCGGGAGGACCAGGGCTTCCGGCTGCAGATGGGACGGTAGGTTTGGGTCACAGAAGGGCAGGGTGAGGTGGGTCTGCCTCCCTGTGGAGGTTCGTCAAGGAGAGTGCTGCACTGAGGAAGGAGTGCCTCCCTTGGGGGGTGGGAGAGGGGAGGTTGTTGAAAAAAAGAGGAGCAATGAAGAGGGAGTGCCATGCTGTAGCAGGATAGGAAGGAGTGAGGAGGGAGAGAGGGCGTGCTGCACTGTGGGAGGAGCGGTGACTGGGGGCATTTCCCAGGAGGACCAGGGATGTGTGGGAGATCGTGGGGTGGGGGGGGGAGGTTGAGGAGCGAGCTGTGCAAGAGGGGTGGCCAGGAGTGAGAGAAGGTGACTCGATCGTTCTCTCTCTCCACTCCCCCCAGATTGTGATTGCCACCCCCGGCCGCTTGATCGACGTGCTGGAGAATCGGTACCTGGTGCTGAGCCGCTGCACGTACGTGGTTCTGGATGAGGCTGACAGGATGATCGATATGGGATTCGAGCCCGACGTGCAGCGGATCTTGGAACACATGCCCGTCAGTAACCAGAAACCTGACACCGATGAGGCCGAGGACCCAGAGAAGATGATGGCCAACTTTGAGCTGGGCAAGCACAAGTACAGGCAGGTCAGTGCGGGGAAATGGCGAGGGGGAAGAGGAGGAGGAACTGGGCAAGCACAGGGTTAGGCCGGTCTGTTGGGGTAGGGTGGTGGCAGAGGAGGGGGGAGGGAAAAAAAGGGGAGGTGGAGGGAGATGATGAGGGTGGAGGAAGGGGGAGCAAGAAGCAGCGGCGGGGGTGAGGACCCTGAGAAGATGTTGGTCAGTTTCAAGCTGGGCAGACACGGACGGGTACACACAGTGGTGTGGGGGACTGTGGGGTGAGGGAGAGGGTAAACCCCAAGAAGGTGACGGCTAACTTGGTATCACCACAGAGGGGTCAGTGGAGGGAGGGTGTGAGGAGTGGGAGTGCAGGAGGGGAGGGGGACAACAGGAAGAGGAAAAGAGGGGAGAAGCGTGGACTGGTGGGCAGGGAGAAGAGGCATGAGGGTCAGCGTGCCTGTGTCATTTGTCACCTCTCCCTGTCCCTGTCCCCCGACAGACAGTGATGTTCACCGCCACCATGCCCCCGTCAGTGGAGAGACTGGCTCGCAGTTACCTGCGCAGACCTGCTGTGGTTTACATTGGTTCTGCCGGCAAGCCCCACGAGAGGGTGGAGCAACGCGTCTACCTGATGTCAGAGGGCGAGAAGAGGTGATACTGGCCGTCGGGCACTGGGTCCAGAGGTGGGGGTGGAGCTAGCGGACTTGCGAGGAGCGTTCGGTGTCTCGGGCTTGGAGTTCAGGATGGTGGGGGGGTGGGGTTGGGTTGAGGGGCCCCACTGAAGCCTCCTGTATATTGAAAGGCTTGGAGAAAGTGCACACGGAGAGGAATAAACACAAGAGATTCTACAGATGCTGAAAATTCAAAGCAACACACACAATGCTAGAGGAACTCGGCAGGTCAGGCAGCATCAATGGAGGGGAATTAACAGTTGATGTTTCGGACCGGGATCCTTCATCAGGACATGAACAGGATGGCTCCATCATTGCGTAAAGTTCAGGATCTGAGGGTACAGTCTCAGAATGAAGGGACGACTCATTGCAACTGGGATGAGGAGGAATTTCTTCAGCCACAGGGTGCTGAATTTATGGGCTTGATTGCCAAGGAGTGAGGTGCAGGCCACATCACTGGGTGTGTTGAAGATAGCGATGGATCAGTTCACGATTGGTGAGGGGAGAAGGGTTACAGGGAGAGGACAGGAGAAAGGAGTTGAAAAAAATCAGCTTTCCCAGTCCCATATCAGCATGTCTGTACATGTCCTCCTCTATTGCCATGATGAGGCCAAAGTCCATTCCCCATTTTCGTTCACCTCTCACCCCTTCTCTTCTCACCTGACCGATGCCTCTGTCTGATTCCCCTCCTCCTTCCCTTCGTCCCACAGTACACTGTCCTCTCCTGTCAGATTCCTCCTCCTTCAGCCCTTCACCTCTTCCACCTATCACTTCCCAGTTTCTTCCTTCACTCCCCCTCTCACCTGGTCTCACTTACCTTGTATTCATCTCCCCTCCCCCCCCCACCTAATTCTGCATCCTGCTCCCCTTCCTTTCCACTCCTGACGAAGGGTCTTGGCCCGAAACGTAGATTGTTTATTCCCCACCATAGATGCTGCCTAACCTGCTGAGGTCCTCCAGCATTTTGTGTGTGTTGCTCTGGATTTCCAGCGTCTGCAGAATCTCTTGTGTTTCTGAAAGAAAAATCCAAAAGATAGAATGGGGCAGCAGATTCAATGGGCCAAATGGCCTGTTTGTTTCCACATTAATATGGTATGTTTTAAAATTCATTTGGACAGAGTGCAGAGAGGAGTTACCATATCTTGGGATGTAGATTTGAGGGAAAAGAATGCCCAGGTGGAGGGAGAGTTGTCTGGGAGCAGAGGAGGCTGAGGGGGTGGCGTTCAGTGGAGGGTCTGTAGAGGTAGAGTTGGGCTTGGAGAGAACAGGAAGAGCTGAATTCCCTCCGCAGAGACCAGTAAGCAGGGGTCAGGTTCAGTTTGTGGGGGTGTGGGATCCCTCGGGGAGTGGAGAGGCAGGGAGACCCAGCAAAGATGTACAGCTTGTCGATCAGTGAGGGGGTGAAGGATTACGGGGAGAGGAAAAGAGAACAGGGTTGTGAAAAAATCAGCTGGGATGGAATGGGGTAGAAACTCGATGGGCCGAATGGACTGGTATAATCACTGGGTGGGATTGAGGATGAGAGGGGTCTGTGAGGTGGGGAGATCAGGTAGGAGTTGGTGGTTGAGCGGTCTCTGTGCCCACAGGAAGAAGCTGCTGACCCTGCTGGAACAAGGTTTCGACCCACCCATCATCATTTTCGTCAACCAGAAGAAAGGCTGCGATGTGCTGGCCAAGTCCCTGGAGAAGATGGGGGTAAGGGAAACCTGTGCCCACACACTTCAACCCACCACTTCTGTCTACAGATGAGCTCCCTCCTCACTGACCCTACCATGGGGCTCCCGCCCCACTGCTGTTCTGCCCACTCATAATGCGCTCCAACCTCATATCTTCCCCCAACCTCACACTTTCCCTCACTACCAGCTCAGCACAGAACGCCCCCCGCATTTCCCCACTTCCTGATCACCGTGGAGGGGCTGGTGGACGTGTAGATGCTCTTGGGAAAAATATCTCTTCCCCCAGCTCAGAACCTAACCACCAATCAGACTAATCCTGTTCACAAGCTCTCCCTTCCACCAACACCGGCTCCCAGAACCTAGTTTAACCTGTTGGGTCACTGCTGTATTGACGTGGGCAAATTCAGCTGCTTATCCACAGGAGGAGCTTCTCGACCCACAGTGTCCTTTCAGTGCACACCCTGTGAGTGACTGTTTTCAGATGTAAACTCAGTGCGGAGGGAGATTCACTATGTGTCTGACCCTGGGAGTGTGTGATGGGAGAGTGTGGAGGGAGATTCACTCTGTGTGTGACCCTGGGAGTGTGTGATGGGAGAGTGTGGAGGGAGATTCACTCTGTGTGTGACCCTGGGAGTATGTGATGGGACAGTGTGGAGTGAGATTCACTTTGTGTCTGACCCCGGGAGTGTGTGATGGGACAGTGTGGAGGGAGATTCACTCTGTGTCTGACCCTGGGAGTGTGTGAATGGGACAGTGTGGAGGGAGATTCACTCTGTGTCTGACCCCAGGAGTGGGTGATGGGACGGTGTGGAGGGAGATTCACTCTGTGTCTGACCCTGGGAGTGTGTGATTGGACAGTGTGGAGGGAGATTCACTCTGTATCTGACCCTGGGAGTGTGTGATGCGACAGTGTGGAGGGAGATTCACTCTGTGGCTGACCCTGGGAGTGTGTGATGGGACGGTGTGGCGGGAGATTCACTTTGTGTCTCACCCTGGGAGTGTGTGATGGGACAGTGTGGAGGGAGATACACTCTGTGTCTGACCCTGGGAGTGTGTGAATGGGACAGTGTGGAGGGAGATTCACTCTGTGTCTGACCCCAGGAGTGGGTGATGGGACAGTGTGGAGGGAGATTCACTCTGTGTCTGACCCTGGGAGTGTGTGATGGGATGGTGTGGAGGGAGATTCACTCTGTGTCTGACCCCAGGAGTGGGTGATGGGACGGTGTGGAGGGAGATTCACTCTGTGTCTGACCCCAGCAGTGGGTGATGGGACAGTGTGGAGGGAGATTCACTCTGTGTCTGACCCCGGGAGTGTGTGATGGGACGGTGTGGAGGGAGATTCACTCTGTGTCTGACCCCAGGAGTGTGTGATGGGACAGTGTGGAGGGAGATTCACTCTGTGGCTGACCCTGGGAGTGTGTGATGGGACGGTGTGGCGGGAGATTCACTTTGTGTCTCACCCTGGGAGTGTGTGATGGGACAGTATGGAGGGAGATTCACTCTGTGTCTGACCCTGGGAGTGTGTGAATGGGACAGTGTGGAGGGAGATTCACTCTGTGTCTGACCCCAGGAGTGGGTGATGGGACAGTGTGGAGGGAGATTCACTCTGTGTCTGACCCTGGGAGTGTGTGATGGGATGGTGTGGAGGGAGATTCACTCTGTGTCTGACCCCAGGAGTGGGTGATGGGACAGTGTGGAGGGAGATTCACTCTGTGTCTGACCCCAGCAGTGGGTGATGGGACAGTGTGGAGGGAGATTCACTCTGTGTCTGACCCCGGGAGTGTGTGATGGGACGGTGTGGAGGGAGATTCACTCTCTGTCTAACCCTGGGAGTGTGTGAATGGGACAGTGTGGAGGGAGATTCACTCTGTGTCTGACCCCAGGAGTGGGTGATGGGACAGTGTGGAGGGAGATTCACTCTGTGTGTGACCCTGGGAGTGTGTGATGGGACAGTGTGGAGGGAGATTCACTCTGTGTCTGACCCTGGGAGTGTGTGATGGGACGGTGTGGAGGGAGATTCACTCTGTGTCTGACCCTGGGAGTGTGTGATGGGACGGTGTGGAGGGAGATTCACTCTGTGTCTGACCCTGGGAGTGTGTGATGGGACAGTGTGGAGGGAGATTCACTCCATATCTGACCCTGGGAGTGTGTGATGGGACAGTGCGGAGGGAGATTCACTCTGTGTCTGACCCCGTGAGTGTGTGATGGGACAGTGTGGAGGGAGATTCACTCAGTGTCTGACCCTGGGAGTGTGTGAATGGGACAGTGTGGAGGGAGATTCACTCTGTGTCTGACCCCAGGAGTGGGTGATGGGACAGTGTGGAGGGAGATTCACTCTGTGTCTGACCCCGGGTGTGTGTGATGGGACGGTGTGGAGGGAGATTCACTCTGTGTCTGACCCTGGGAGTGTGTGAATGGGACAGTGTGGAGGGAGATTCACTCTGTGTCTGACCCTGGGAGTGTGTGAATGGGACAGTGTGGAGGGAGATTCACTCTGTGTCTGACCCCAGGAGTGGGTGATGGGACAGTGTGGAGGGAGATTCACTCTGTGTCTGACCCCGGGTGTGTGTGATGGGACGGTGTGGAGGGAGATTCACTCTGTGTCTGACCCTGGGAGTGTGTGAATGGGACAGTGTGGAGGGAGATTCACTCTGTGTCTGACCCCAGGAGTGGGTGATGGGACAGTGTGGAGGGAGATTCACTCTGTGTCTGACCCTGGGAGTGTGTGATGGGACAGTGTGGAGGGAGATTCACTCTGTGTCTGACCCCAGGAGTGGGTGATGGGACAGTGTGGAGAGAGCTTCACTCTGTGTCTGACCCTGGGAGTGTGTGGTGGGACAGTGTGGAGGAAGATTCACTCTGTGTCTGACCCTGGGAGTGTGTGATGGGACGGTGTGGACGGAGATTCACTCTGTGTTTGACCCTGGGGGTGTGTGATGGGATAGTGTGGAGGGAGATTCACTCTGTGTCTGACCCTGGGAGTGTGTGATGGGACGGTGTGGAGGGAGATTCTCTCTGTGTCTGACCCTGGGAGTGTGGAGGGAGATTCACTCTGTGTCTGACCCCCGGGAGTGTGTGATGGGACGGTGTGGAGGGAGATTCACTCTGTGTCTGACCCTGGGAGTGTGTGATGGGACGGTGTGGAGGGAGATTCACTTTGTGTCTCACCCTGGGAGTGTGTGATGGGACAGTGTGGAGGGAGATTCACTCTGTGCCTGACCCTGGGAGTGTGTGAATGGGACAGTGTGGAGGGAGATTCACTCTGTGTCTGACCCCAGGAGTGGGTGATGGGACAGTGTGGAGGGAGATTCACTCTGTGTCTGACCCTGGGAGTGTGTGATGGGACGGTGCGGGGGGAGATTCACTCTGTGTCTGACCCTGGGAGTGTGTGATGGGATGGTGTGGAGGGAGATTCACTCTGTGTGTGACCCTGGGAGTGTGTGATGGGACAGTGTGGATGGAGATTCACTCTGTGTCTGACCCTGGGAGTGTGTGATGGGACAGTGTGGAGGGAGATTCACTCTGTGTCTGACCCAGGAGTGTGTGATGGGACGGTGTGGAGGGAGATTCACTCTGTCTCTGACCCCGGGAGTGTGTGATGGGACGGTGTGGAGGAAGATTCACTCTGTGTCTGACCCTGGGAGTGGGTGATGGGACAGTGTGGAGAGAGCTTCACTCTGTGTCTGACTCTGGGAGTGTGTGATGGGACAGTGTGGAGGGAGATTCACTCTGTGTCTGACCCTGGGAGTGTGTGATGGGACAGTGTGGAGGGAGATTCACTCTGTGTCTGACCTTAGGAGTGTGTGATGGGACGGTGTGGAGGGAGATTCACTCTGTGTCTGACCCTGGGAGTGTGTGATGGGACAGTGCGGAGGGAGATTCACTCTGTGTCTGACCCCGGGAGTGTGTGATGGGATGGTGTGGAGGGAGATTCACTCTGTGTCTGACCCCGGGAGTGTGTGATGGGACATTGCGGAGGGAGATTCACTCTGTGTCTGACCCTGGGAGTGTGTGAAGGGACGGTGTGGAGGGAGATTCACTCGGTGTCTCACCCCTTTTTTTTTTTTTAATTCTTTATTGCAAATGTCGGTGCTATACAATATTTACAAAACCAGTGACTAACATATTTACTACACTACAAACAGACAATACATGTTAAACCAATACATTGCCATCCTCATCAATGATGGCATTTACACCCCACGGAGCCCAAGGGTCCCGGAACATCTCGACGGTCGCCGTGGACTGTGCATATTCCTTTTCAATGTTCACCCGGGCTCGAACATACCCCCTAAACATAGCCAGGCAGTCCGCCCGGGGAGAACCTCCTGCCACCCTTTTCCAGGAGCCACGGATGGCAATTTTCGCCAGCCCCAGGAGCAAGTTGACAAGGACATCCTCATCCCTCTGTGCCCCCCTCCTTACTGGATGACCATATATGAATAGGGTGGGACTGAAATGCAACCAGAAGGCGAGAAGCAGCCCACGCAAATACGCGAAAAGGGGCTGCAGCCTCACACATTTCACTTACATATGGTACACGGTCTCCTCCAGCCCGCAGAAGTGACACGCGGCTGGGAGATCCGTGTACAAACTAAAGAACTTATTGCAGGGCACCGCTTTATGCAGCACCCTCCAGCCGAGATCCCCAAGGTGCATGGGAAGGACTCCCTTGTCGAGGGACTTCCACTGGGGACCCCCCTCACCTCCAGGTGGAAAGACCGACCGCCATGGCGTGTCGGGACGGTGGACAAATGCTAGGAAGTGGAGGGTGTGGAGCAGCAGCCCATAAAGGTACCTCCTGCCTGCATCCCTGAATGGGATTGTGGGTGTTGATGAAAGACGGCTCAAGTTGTGTGGATTCGTCTCTCGGGTAAGGCTGTGGGGCCTGGGCCGGACGAGCAGCTCAGCCCGAGTCGTTCCACACACCTGAGCCGCACTGACATCCGTTGAGACAGGGCAAGGGTCGGCCAGGACCCCGCCCTCTGCCAGAGGAGGGGATTCCCGGCCTGAGGCAACCATGTTCCAGACTCTCAGTAGGTCCTGATAGAAGCCGGGCAGCCTCTGCAAAGCAGCACGGTTAACGCCCGCCGGTGGTAGCTGCATATCTTCGGCAAGACAGCAGCCCCTCCGGAGGAAGAAAGTCACCAACACGTGCCACCTGGGAGGGTGCTCGGCGTACAGGAATCTCTGCAGCGTCCTGAGGCGGAGAGCCACCAGTCGTGTGCGTACACACACCAGCGACTGTCCGCCCTCTCCTTCTGGGAGACTCAGAACCGCTGCAGAGACCCAGTGCTTCCTGTTTCCCCAGAAGAAGTCCACTAGCTTCCTCTGCATTCTTGCGACAAAAGGGGCGGGGGGGCCAAGGTGACCATCCGGTACCACAGCATGGAGGCCACCAGCTGGTGTATGACCACCACCCTGCCTCGATAGGAAAGCACCCTGAGAAGGCCTGACCAGCGCCCTCGCCGGGCCATGACCTTTGTCTCCAGGTCCTGCCAGTTCGCCAGCCAGGTCTCCCCAGAAGGACTCAGGTAGACTCCCAGATAGAGAAGACGTCTGGTGCTCCACTCAAAAGCTCTCATCTCCTCCGGCAGGGAGTCCACCTGCCACTGGCCAACTAAGAGTCCGGAACATTTCGCCCAGTTGATCCTGGCGGAGGATGCCGCCGAGAAAACATCTTGGCACTCGCGCATCCTCCGCAGGTCACAGGGGTCTGTCATCATGAGGAGTACGTCATCGGCATAGGCCGAGACGACGACCCCCATGTCCGGTTCGCGCAGAACCAGACCTGTCAGCCTTCGCCGAAGAAGGCTGAGGAATGGCTCGACACAAATCGCATACAGTTGACCGGACATGGGGCACCCTTGACGCACTCCTCTTCAGAAGTGGATAGGTCCTGTCAATGATCCATTAATCTTAACTAGGCACTCTGCGGCAGAGTACAGGAGCCGAAATCGGGCCACAAAGTGTGGTCCGAGCCCAAAAGCCTGCAGGGTGCCCACCAGGAAACTGTGGTCCACCCGGTCAAAAGCCTTCTCCTGGTCAAGATAAAGAAACGTGTGGAGGGAGATTCACTCTGTGTCTGACCCTGGGAGTGTGTGAATGGGACAGTGTGGAGGGAGATTCACTCTGTGTCTGACCCCAGGAGTGGGTGATGGGACAGTGTGGAGGGAGATTCACTCTGTGTCTGACCCCGGGTGTGTGTGATGGGACGTTGTGGAGGGAGATTCACTCTGTGTCTGACCCTGGGAGTGTGTGAATGGGACAGTGTGGAGGGAGATTCACTCTGTGTCTGACCCCAGGAGTGGGTGATGGGACAGTGTGGAGGGAGATTCACTCTGTGTCTGACCCCAGGAGTGGGTGATGGGACAGTGTGGAGAGAGCTTCACTCTATGTCTGACCCTGGGAGTGTGTGGTGGGACAGTGTGGAGGAAGATTCACTCTGTGTCTGACCCTGGGAGTGTGTGATGGGACGGTGTGGACGGAGATTCACTCTGTGTCTGACCCTGGGAGTGTGTGATGGGACGGTGTGGACGGAGATTCACTCTGTGTTTGACCCTGGGGGTGTGTGATGGGACGGTGTGGAGGGAGATTCTCTCTGTGTCTGACCCTGGGAGTGTGTGATGGGACGGTGTGGAGGGAGATTCACTCTGTGTCTGACCCCCGGGAGTGTGTGATGGGACGGTGTGGAGGGAGATTCACTCTGTGTCTGACCCTGGGAGTGTGTGATGGGACGGTGTGGAGGGAGATTCACTTTGTGTCTCACCCTGGGCGTGTGTGATGGGACAGTGTGGAGGGAGATTCACTCTGTGCCTGACCCTGGGAGTGTGTGAATGGGACAGTGTGGAGGGAGATTCACTCTGTGTCTGACCCCAGGAGTGGGTGATGGGACAGTGTGGAGGGAGATTCACTCTGTGTCTGACCCTGGGAGTGTGTGATGGGACGGTGCGGAGGGAGATTCACTCTGTGTCTGACCCTGGGAGTGTGTGATGGGATGGTGTGGAGGGAGATTCACTCTGTGTGTGACCCTGGGAGTGTGTGATGGGACAGTGTGGATGGAGATTCACTCTGTGTCTGACCCTGGGAGTGTGTGATGGGACAGTGTGGAGGGAGATTCACTCTGTGTCTGACCCAGGAGTGTGTGATGGGACGGTGTGGAGGGAGATTCACTCTGTCTCTGACCCCGTGAGTGTGTGATGGGACGGTGTGGAGGAAGATTCACTCTGTGTCTGACCCTGGGAGTGGGTGATGGGACAGTGTGGAGAGAGCTTCACTCTGTGTCTGACTCTGGGAGTGTGTGATGGGACAGTGTGGAGGGAGATTCACTCTGTGTCTGACCCTTTTTTTTTACAAAATTCTTTATTACAAATGTCGGTGCTATACAATATTTACAAACCCAGTGACTAACACATTTACTACACTACAAACAGACAATACATGTTAAACCAATATATTGCCATCCTCATCAATGATGGCATTTACACCCCGCGGAGCCCAGTGGTCCCGGAACATCTGGACAGTCGCCGTGGACTGTGCGTATTCCTTTGCAGTATTCACCCGGGCACGAACATACCCGCTAAACATAGCCAGGCAGTCCGCCCGGGGAGAACCTCCTGCCACCCTTTTCCAGGAGCCACGGATGGCAATTTTCAAGATTCACTCTGTGTCTGACCTATGCCTGTACTGTTTGAAGTCTCACTGCTCTCATTCTCTCCTCTGCGCAGTACAACGCCTGCACTCTGCACGGTGGGAAGGGACAGGAGCAGAGAGAGTTTGCTTTGTCGAATCTGAAGGCTGGTGCCAAGGACATCCTGGTAGCCACTGACGTGGCCGGCCGTGGTATTGACATTCATGATGTGTCAATGGTACTCAACTACGACATGGCAAAGAACATTGAAGGTATGGGGTTCATTCGGATTCGGAAATTGGAGGTTCAGAGCGTCTTCGTCTGAGTTCAGGAATTTCTTAAGGTTGACACAGTAGTCAAGAAGGCACATGCAATGTTAGCATTAATTTTGAGAGGACTAGAATATAAAAGCAGGGGTGTAATGCTGACACGTTTCACGACATTGTTCAGGGGTAGTGTGAACAGCTTACGTCCCACATCTAAGGAAGGATGTGCTTTCTCTGAAGCACGATCCCAGAAATGAAAGGCTTGATGAACAAAGAGGATTTGATGTGTCTAGAACTGTGCTTGATGGAGTTCAGAAGTATGAGGGAAGCATATCTCATTGAAACCTCCCGGATACTGAAAGGCCTGGAGAGAGTGGACATTAGAGAGGACGTCCCCATCAGTGGGAGAATCCAGGATCTGAGGGCACAGGTTGAGAGTGAAGGGACGTCCCTTTGGAACTAAGATGAAGAGGAATTTCTTCAGCCTGAGAGTTTGTTGCGACGGGGTGGTGGTGGCCAAGCCATTGGGCGTGGTAACTGGGGTGAGAGGAGGTGGTAGAGGTGGGGACAGCAACCTGGGGTGCTGCATTTCACCAGGGGTTTGGGTGGTGCCGACGAGTGAGAGGTACGTGACACACCATGGAGAGCATTCTGAGTGTGGAGGCTTCAAAGGGCAGGGGCACAACCTTCCTTACCATCTGGGATATGCCCTCTTCTCATCAGGGAGGATGTGCAGGAGATTGAAGAGACCAATACAATGTTTTAGTAACAGTTTCTTCCCGTCTGCCATCTTATTTCTGAATAGTTCATGGACTCTACCTCACTATTAAATTCTTCTACTGCCACAGAACGACAAATTTTATGGCTGATTTGGATTCGGTTGTCTCTCTTCCCCCAACCTCCCCACAGATTACATCCATCGTATCGGGCGGACGGGCAGAGCTGGGAAGAGCGGAGTTGCCATCACTTTCCTGACCAAGGAGGACTCCTCCGTCTTCTACGACTTGAAGCAGGCCATCTTGGAGAGCCCCGTCTCCTCCTGCCCCCCCGAGCTGTCCAACCATCCCGACGCCCAGCACAAGCCGGGCACCATCCTCACCAAGAAAAGGAGAGAGGAGACCATCTTCGCCTAGGCATCCTTCCTCCCGCTGAGACTCATCCCCATGGGCAGGTGGAGAGGGTGAGAGAGAAGGGGGAGGGTCAGATATTTTTCCTGTATTTAATATTAACCCTCACCCCAAACAGAGAGGGGAGGAAATTTTGCTGCATTTAGTATTCAGTCTTCCATTCCTCCGTCCTTATGAATTGCTTCCCCACCCTCTTCATTGTTCCCTCCCTTCCCCACCACACTCCCTCCGTTCTTCCCGCATCTTCCTCTCCACCTCCATTCCCCTCAGCACCCCCCCCCCCCCCAGCCTCCAGGTGAGTGTAGATGATGGATGTCACTGTTCCTGCCCCCATCAAACCACCGGCCCCCCCCCCACCCCCCATCCTGACTTGTTCAGCAACCCCTTCCTTGTTGGGGTTGGGTCCGGTCAGGAGTTGGTCCGGGGTTTGGTGTGGGTGGGTGGAGGGTAGGTTAGGTCCAGGAGTGAGGTTGTGGGCTCCAAACACTTGCTGTTGTCCTCGCAGAACTGGGTGGAGGGGGTGGTGAGGGAGACCCATGGGATGGTCAGTGACCTAACACCCCCACCCAGTTCTGAGTGTCTGCTCCTGGTCTTGTACATTCCACAGGGAGATGTGTTCCCAAGTCCTCTCCCTCCACCTCTCATTGCCCCTCATCTCCCTTCTTCCCTCACTTCCTCCCTTCCCTCATTCCCACCTCCCACTCTCCCCTTGCCCTCCCTTCCTTTTTCCCTTTGGCCCAGGCTCCACTGTTAGATTGGAGTATATAAATGTATATGTTTAAATCCTTTCTATGGCTGAATAAAGGGAGACTATTGTTTTACATTTCAGCAAAGTCTCCTGTGTTCATCTGTTTTGATGAGTGTTTCAAGTGTGTGTGTGTGTGTGTGTGTCTGGTGTGCGTGTGTAACCTGGCTCTGTGTGTGTGTGTTTCCAGTCTGCGTGTGCAACCTGCCTTTTTTGTGTGTGTATGTGAGCATGTGTGTGTCTCTGTATGACGATGTGTCATCTGTCTGTGTGTGTCCCATCGTTGTGTGTTTGCTCCTCCCCCCCCCCCACAACTTCTCCACCCACCTTCCGACAGATGGTGAGGAGTGGACGTGCGTTCAAGAAAAGGTGCAGAGGGAGCGCTGTCCAGGGGGAGGGACGCCACTGTGGGGTGGGCAGCGAGGCGGATGGCCAGATGGGTGGTGAAGCGTGGTGTTTGTGATGGTTGTCAGGAAGGTGCTGACGCTTCAGCCAGTGGCCAGGAGAGGGCGGCCTTGGCCTGTACCCAGCCTCGCAGTAGGAAACAAGCCCTTTGGCCCAACTGGCCCCTGCCAACTGAGACTCCCATCTAAGCCAGTCCCATATCCCTCTAAACCTTTCCTGTCCATGTACCTGTCTAAGTGTCCTTTAAATGCTGTTAATGTACCTGCCTCAACCACTTACTCTGACAGCTCGTTACAGATACAGATCACCCTCTGGCTGAAAAAGTTGCCCCTCGGTGTCCTATTAAATCTCTCCCCTCTCACCTTCAATTTGCACCCTCTAGTACTTGATTTCCTCAGCCAACCCTGGGGGAAAAAGACTGTGTGTATCCAGCCTATATCTACGTACCTCGTGATTTTATACGCCTCTATAAGGTCACCCCTAATTCTCCTACACTCCAATGAATAAAGTCCCAACCTGCTCAACCTCTCTCCATAGCTCAGTCCTTCTCGTCATGGCAATCTCCTCATTAATCTCTTCTGAACTCTTTCCAGGCTAATGGCATCTTTCTTTTAGCAGGGTGACTTCTACTGAACTTAAGAAGTGAGGACCAATATCCTCACAACTGTAACATAGCATCCCAACATTTGTACTCCGTGCCTGGACTGATGAAGGCTCACGCGCAAATGCCTTTTTCACCACCTGTCCACCTAGATCCCTCTGTCTCCTACCTTTAACTTCAAGTCAAGCAGCCTCCTCTTCACCTCCCTCAGAGGGACAGGATATGCTGGGACCCCCATCTCCTTACTCCCCCCTCCCCCCCCACACCAAGCTTGGTGCCCCATGTCTGAACATCAAAATGGATTGTGGTGTTGGCCCTTGCAGGGGGGGTGGTGATGAGCAGTGGTGAGGGGGTAGTTGTGCACCACTGGAGGGGTAGAGGGCAGAATATCTGGTCATTAATAGTTATCTCTTGCTGCCCCCTGCTCTTTCCCATATCACAGCTCTAGTTGGTGTTAACTGGATGTCAGCTGGCAGGGGTAGTGGGTGTGACTGGGGTTGTAGGATTGGGAACATGAAGAATGAGGGAAATGGAGTTGTAGCTCTGTTTGTGGCTGTCTGTTAGTTCATGAGTACTTTGCATGGGTCTGTTGGTGTGTATAGTTTGTGTGTGCATCCAGTTTGCATAAGTTTGTATCTGTGGTGCATGCACCTGTGTGGGTAAAAGTCTGTGTGTGTGACTGTGTGTTTGGTAATGAGAGCGAGTACATCTGTGTGCACTGTGTATCTTATTGTACCTGTGTGTGTTGGAGTTTTGGGGGCTATTGCATTGATCTAGCATCCCATCCTGGAGCTACAACAGGAGCAAGCCCTTTGGGGAGACTCGTCAGAGTCTGTCCACAACAAGGGGAAGGGGCAAATCCTGGTTCAGCCCCAACAGTGAACGAGCCCCGGTTGCTGAGTTGATCGAGCCGCAGGAGTTACCATCGAGTTACCTGTTTTGCCTGTGGGTACAATGGCCAGCAGTGGCCATGGGAAAACCACTCCAGCAAAATTGAGCTTTCCCTCAACTTAAAGCAAAAAGAAGACACCACTTCTGGGACCAGACTGTTTGAAAGAAAGGTTTTACCAATGGTGTCCTTCGTTCATGTTTCTGACTTTTTTAAAATGTGAGAATTTGCATTTACAGTTCTCCAGAATGATCCTGGGAATTAAAGGGTTACCATCTGAGGAGTGGTTGATGGCTCTAGCCTGTACTCTGTACAGTTTAGAAGAATGGGGGGAGGATATCGTTGAAACCTATCAAATATTGAAAGACCTAGAGTGGACATGGAAAGAATGGGGTCCAGAGGGCACAGCCTCAGAATACAAGGACAGAGATAAGGAGGAATTTCTTTAGCCAGGGTGGGGAATTTGTAGAATTTGTTACCGCAGACGGTAGTGGTGGCCAAGTCATTAAGTATATTTAGAGGTTGATAGATACTTAATTAGTAAAGGGCGTCAAAGGTTACAGGGAAAAGGCGGGAGAATGGGGTCGAGAGAGAAAATTAGCCATTATTGAATAGTGGCAAAGACTTGATGGGCCGAATGGCCTAATTCTGCTATGTATAACGGTGTTACTTTGTACAGCATTTTGAATCTCCCTCACGCACAAACATGCATACACGTTCACAGGCACATTCTCTCTGGTGTGAATGTGCAGGCGCGCACACAATCTGATTCCCCGTTCCACACATGCGTTTGATTCCCAAACAGCACACTCACAGATAACGCACCTTCACACAAAAAAAGCACACCTAATTCACCTTTGCACGCAAACCGAGACATCTGATCAACCTGACGTGCTGTCGCTCTATCTCACTCGCACTCTCGTGTTCTCTCTGGTTCTCAAACTCCCACACCTGATTCTCTTTCCCTGTAACCATTTTTAATCCTGCCCTTTCAAAATGCACATTATGAATCCCCGCTCTCTCGCCTTCTCCGTTACGGGAGGTGGGGGTGCGCCATGACTGGGGCCTGTCGCTTTAAGTATGAATTACGACCAGGAGCCTGTTTAATTTTCCAGACATTATTACAGATCCGGGGTAAAGGGCGTTTTATTTTCCAGGGAGGGGATGGAGAACGAGAGTGCTGGGGGAAAGTACGAGGAGCCGCTGTAGAAAGAGCAGCGGAGAAGCCGGGGAGTGGGGGTGGGGGGAGGGAAGGAAGTAACGAGAGGGGAGGGAGGTAAGTCGGAGGCAGCCCTCCTTGCCACTCTGCTCGCAGGATCGGAGACGGCGTCCCAGGTGAGTGAATGACCACAGCGCAGTCCGGGTCTCTTCCCCTGTTCCGTGGCGACGCCAGATACATAGGGTCGGTTTATTGGACGGAGGATGGGGTTTCACCCCACTCCCCAAATAAATGCACAAATTCCCGAAGTAGCAGGCAGCCCCCGCTCCCGAGATGGAGAGGGAGGTTATCACTGAGACGGGGAGGGTTGTAGATACCGGAGGGTTCATAGAGACAGAGAGGGGTGTAGGGGAGGATGGGGGCTCACAGAGACTGAGGGGGATTACAGGAGATCTCATCCCTCAGGCTCACTCTCTCCACACCAACCCCATCTCCAGGGCACGCTCAGCGACCAAGCTTCTCAGGGGAAGAGTTTCAAAGTTTCAACCCCCCCCCACCCTCATCTCAGGGTGAGGAAGAAATGTCTTGCCATCCCTGTCTCTTGATTATGAGAGCTGACTCCGCAGCCCAGGAGAAATGCCCTCGCTGTTCCCTTCGAGCTGTGGGTATCTTTCGATGAGATCTCCTCTGGCTCTCCCCAACCGCCGTCCACTCAATCTCTCCCCGCAGGACACACCCTCCGTCCCAGGGATAGGTCTGGTGGGACCTCTGTGGTACATCTGTCCTTCCTCGGGGAGGGAGAGTGCTCTCTGGACACTGTTCTCTGGGAGTGTTATTACCGGCGCCTGAGGGAGCTGGACCCACTCACGATGGCTCACCCAGTAGTGCTGGGGAGGGAAAGAATCATGGGGGGCAGAGGAGGAAGGGTGGGAAAGGAATACCCGATACTCTCCCCTTCCCTCATCTTCTCCCCCCCCCCCATGTCATAAGAATATAAGAAACAGGAGCAGGAGTAGGGTATCGACCTTGTCGAGTCTGTTCCGCCAGTCAATAAGATCATGGGTCATCTGGTCGTGGGTTTGGCTTCACCTACCTGTCTTTTCCCCAGCTGTGCAGAAGTTTCTCTCTCTGTGTCTTAAATATATTTATAATGTAGCCTCTGCTGCTTCTCCGGGCAGAGAATTCCACAGATTCATTACTCTCTGGGAAAGACAGTTTCTTGTCATCTCTGTCCTAAACTATGCTGCTGAATCTTGGGACCAAGTGTCGCACTCACAATGAAAACCACTTTTCTGCCGCTATCTTATCCTTTTCATAATTTTAGATGTTTCTATAAAATTCCCTCTAATTCTTCAAATTCCAGTGAGTATAGTCTATAGTCCCAGGTGACGCAATCTCTCCTCATAGGTTAACTCCCTCATCTCCGGAATCAACCTCTGCACCGCCTCCAAAGTCAGTATATTTTTCAAGTTTCAAGACCAGGACTGCAACCCTGGACAGTTGTATTATTATCACCCTGCCCTTAAATTTAACCCCTCTAACAATGAAGGCTGACAATTGCATTAGCCTTATTGATACCCTATTGGATCTGCAAACCAAACTTTTGCCATTCATGCACAAGCAGTACACGGCAGTCTTGCACTGCTGAATTTATAATCTGATCTTCCAGTTTTCCTTCCAAAGAGGATGAGCTCGTATTTACCAACATTTTGCTTCAGATAGCAGACCCTTGCCCACTCACTGAATCTATCCATATCTCTCTCTAGACTCTCCGCATTCTCTACACAATCAGATTTTCCACTCAGTTCAGTATCACCAGCAAACTCACATAACCCATGATTGATCCCCTCTTCCAAGTTGTTAACAACCCCAACACCAACCTCGATGGAACTCCACTTACTGCTGACTGCCCACCAGAGAAACACCTATTTATCCCAACATTGCCTTCTGTTGGTTACCAATCCATATCCATGCTAATACATTAACCCCAAATTATTGATGTCTTCCAACCCCTTCCACCCTCTTCCCACATCCTCCCTCTCCAAACTACCCCTCCACTCCCTCTTCCCCCTACAGCCCTTTCACCAACCCCTCTCCCCGCCCCCCGCAGGTATCGACCCAAATTGGACTGGTTTGGTTCGATATCAAGATTGGTTATAGAGTCACACAGCACAGAAACTGCTCAAACCGGTCCATGTCGATCAAGACTGCCATATGATGCTTCCAATCTAAGCATTTGGCCCATATCCTCCAAAACATTTCCGATCCATATGCCCTGTCCAAGTGCTTCTTAAATGTTGTTAATGTCCCTGTCTCAATCACATCCTCTGGCAGCTCGTTCCATATATCCACCACCCTCTGGGCGAAGAAGTTGCCCTTCAGGTTCCTATTAAATCTCTCCCTTCTCACCTTTAACCTGCGCCTTTTGCTTCACGATGCGCCAACCTTGGGAAGGAGGGAAATGCAGAGACAGCCTTCCGTGTGCTGTGACAGGGATGTAGAGGGTGGATCTGGAAATGGCTGCTTGCTGATGGAAGGTGTGGCTCTCTTTATCCCTGTGGTCAGCTCAATAAGAGATGCGAGAGGGTCCCTCAGAGAAACAGTGTCCCAGGACGCTTCTGCATTGGATGTGGAATCTAGGTATGGCTCAACAACGAATTCTTTGGTGGGTTTGGATGCCATTTACCATCCACAGTGCAGCACCACCTTCTCACTACACTCCTCCTACCGCCCCTCCCACAGCACGATGCTCCCTCCTCACCCCACCTCCCTCAGCGTGACACTCCCTCCTCACCACCCCTCCCACAGCGTGACACACCCTCCTCACCGCCCCTCCCACAACGTGACACTCCCTCCTCACCGCCCCTCACTGAGCATGACACACCCTCCTCACCGCCCCTCCCTCAGCATGACACTCCCTCCTCACCACCCCTCCCACAGCGTGACACACCCTCCTCACTGCCCCTCCCACAACGTGACACTCCCTCCTCACCGCCCCCTCACTGAGCATGACACTCCCTCCTCACTGCCCTCCACAGTGAAACGCTCCCTACTCACCACCCCTCGAACAGCGTGACACTCTTTCCTCACCGCCCCTCCCTCAGCGTGACACTCCCTCCTCACTGCCCCTCATACAGCGTGACACTCCCTCCTCACCGACCCTCCCACAGCGTCACACTCACCCCTCACCGCCCCTCCCGCAGCGTGACACTCCCCCCTCACTGCCCCCCCCACAGCGTGACACTCCCTCATCACTGCCCCCCCACAGCGTGATGCTCCATCCTCACTGCCCCCCCACAGCATGAGGCTCCTCCTCACTGCCCCCCCCTCAGCATGGCGCTCCCTCCTCACCACCCTCCCTCAGCGTGACACTCCCTCCTCACCGCCCCTCCCTCAGTACGACACACCCTCCTCACCGCGCCTCCACATGGTGACACTCCCTCCTCACCGCCCCTCCCACAGCGTGACGCTCCCTCATCACCGCCCCTCCCTCAGTGTGACACTCCTCCTCACCGCCCCTCCCACAGTGAGACGCTCCCTCCCCACCGCCCCTCAACAGCCTGACACTCCCTCCTCCCCTCCCCTCCCACAGCGTAACGCTCCCTCCTCACCGCCCCTCCCTCAGTGTGACGCTCCCTCCTCAATGCTCCTCCCACAGCGTGACGCTCCTCACCGCCCCTCCCTCAACGTGATGCTCCCTCATCACCGCCCCTCCCTCAGCGTGATGCTCCCTCCTCACCGCCCCTCCCACAGTGAGACGCTCCCTCCTCACCGCCCCTCCAACAGCCTGACACTCCCTCCTCATCTCCCCTCCCACAGCGTGATGCTCCCTCATCACCGCCCCTCACACAGCGTGACACTCCCTCCTCACCGTCCCTCCCTCAGCGTAACGCTCCCTCATCACCGCCCCTCACTGAGCGTGACGCTCCCTCCTCACCGCCCCTCCCACGTGACGCTCCCTCCTCACCGCCCCCCCCACATGGTGACACTCCCTCCTCACCGCCCGTCGTACAGTGAGACGCTCCCTCCTCACTGCCCCTCCCACAGCATGACACTCCCTCCTTACCACCCCTCCCACAGCGTGACACTCCCTCCTCACCGCCCCTCCCACAGCGTGACGCTCCCTCTTCACCGCCCCTCCCACAGTGAGAGACTCCCAGCTCATCGCCCTCCCTCAGCGTGACGCTCCCTCCTCACCGCCCCTCCCCCAGCGTGACACTCCCTCCTCATCGCCCTCCCACAGCGTGACACTCCTTCTTCACTGCCCCTCCCACAGCATGACACTCACTCCTCACTGCCCCTCCCTCGGCGTGACACTCCCTCCTCACCACCCCTCCAAAGCACGACACTCCCTCCTCACCGCCCCTCCCACAGCGTGACGCTCCCTCCTCATCGCCCTCCCTCAGCGTGACGCTCCCTCCTCACCACCCCTCCCACAGCATGACACCCCTTCTTCACCGCCCCTCCCACAGCGTGATGGTCCCTTATCACCGCCCCTCCCACAGCATGACACTCCCTCCTCACCGCCCCTCCCACAGTGTGACGCTCCCTCCTCACCGCCCCTCAGTCAGCGTGACACTCCCTCCTCACCGCCCCCCCCACAGCGTGACACTCCCTCCTCACCGCCCCCCCCCACAGCGTGACACTCCCTCCTCACCACCCCTCCCACAGCGTGACACTCCCTCCTCACTGCCCCCCCACAGCGTGATGCTCCCTCCTCACCACCCCACCCACAGCATGACCCTCCCTCCTCACTGCCCCTCCCTCAGCGTGTAGCTCCCTCCTGACCGCCCCTCCCACAGTCTGACGCTCCCTCCTCACTGCCCCTCCTTCAGCGTGATGCTGCCTCCTCACTGCCCCTCCCACAACGTGAAGCTTCCTCCTCACCGCCCCTCCCACAGTGAGACACTCCCTCCTCATCGCTCTCCCTCAGCGTGACAGTCCCTCCTCACCACTCCTCCCTCAGCGTGACGCTTCCTTCTCACCACTCCTCCATCAGCGTGACACTCGCACCTCACCGCCCCTCCATCAGCGTGACACCCCCACCTCACTGCCCCTCACACATCGTGAAGCTCCCTCCTCACCACCCCTCCCACAGTGAGACACTCCCTCCTCATCGCCCTCCCTCAGCGTGACACTCCCTCCTCACTGCCCTTCCCACAGCCTGACACTCCCTCCTCACCGCCCCTCCGACAGCGTGACACTCCCTCCTCACCGTCCCTCCCACAGCGTGACACTCCCTCCTCACTGCCCTTCCCACAGCATGATGCTCCCTCCTCACCGCCCCTCCCATAGTGAGACACTCCCTCCTCACCGCCCCTCCCACAGCGTGACGCTCCCTCCTCACCGCCCCTCCCACAGCAGGACAGTCCCTCCTCACCGCCCACCCCACCTGGTGACACTCCCTCCTCACCGCCCCTCCGACAGCGTGACACTCCCTCCTCACCGCCCCTCCCACAGCGTGACGCTCCCTCCTCACCACCCCTCCCACAGTGAGACACTCCCTCCTCATCGCCCTCCCTCAGCGTGACACTCCCTCCTCACTGCCCTTTCCACAGCGTGACACTCCCTCCTCACCGCCCCTCCCACAGCGCGACGCTCCCTCCTCACCACCCCTCCCACAGCGTGACACTCCCTCCTCACCACCTCTCCCTCAGCGTGACGCTCCCTCCTCATCACCCCTCCTTCAGCGTGACGGTCCCTCCTCACCTCCACTCCCACACAACACTCCCTCCTCACCACCCCTCCCTCAGCGTGACGCTCCCTCCTCACCGCCCCTCACTCAGCGTGACACTCCCTCCTCACCGCCCCTCACTCAGCGTGACGCTCCCTCCTCACCACCCCGCCCACAGCATGACCCTCCCTCCTCACTGCCCCTCCCTCAGCGTAACGCTCCCTCCTCACCACCCCTCCCACAGTGTGACGCTCCCTCCTCACCGCCCTCCCTCAGCGTGACGCTCCCTCCTCACCGCCACCCCCTCAGCGTGGTGCTCCCTCCTGTCTGCCCCCTTCCCGACAGCGTGACACTCCCTCCTCACCACCCCTCCCTCAGCGTGACCCTCCCTCCTCACTGCCCCTCCCTCAGCGTAACACTCCCTCCTCACCACCCCTCCCACAGTGTGACGCTCCCTCCTCACCGCCCTCCCTCAGCGTGACGCTCCCTCCTCACTGCCACCCCCTCAGCGTGGTGCTCCCTCCTGTCTGCCCCTCCGACAGCGTGACACTCCCTCCTCACCACCCCTCCCTCAGCGTGACCCTCCCTCCTCACCGCCCCTCCCTCAGTGTGATGCTCCCTCCTCACCGCCCCTCCGAAATCGTGACACTCCCTCACCGCCCCCCCACATCATGACGCTCACTCCACACCATCCCTCCAACAGCGTGACACTCCCTCCTCACCGCCCCTCACTCAGCGTGACGCTCCCTCCTCACCGCCCCCACTCAGCGTGACGCTCCCTCCTCACCGCCCCTCCCTCAGTGTAACACTCCCTCCTCACCGCCCACCCTCAGCGTGACACTCCCTCCTCACCACCCCTCCTTCAGCGTGACGCTCCCTCCTCACCGCCCCTCCCACAGCGTGACGCTCCCTCCTCACCGCCCCTCCATCAGCGTGACACTCCCTCCTCACCACCTCTCCCTCAGCGTGACACTCCCTCCTCACCACCTCTCCCTCAGCGTGACGCTCCCTCACCACCCCTCCTTCAGCGTGACGCTCCCTCCTCACCTCCGCTCCCACACAACACTCCCTCCTCACCACCCCTCCCTCAGCGTGACGCTCCCTCCTCACCACCCCTCCCTCAGAGTGACACTCCCTCCTCACCGCCACTCCCACAGTGAGACACTCCCTCCTCACCACCCCTCCCACAGCATGACGCTCCCTCCTCACCGCCCCTCCCACAGCATGACACTCCCTCCTCACCGCCCCTCCCACAGCATGACGCTCCCTCCTCACCTCCGCTCCCACAGCATGACGCTCCTTCCTCACTGCCCTTCCCTCAAAATCGCCTGTGGCGCTCCTTTAGTTGGTTTGTCTGTTTTACACATATATTTCTTGTCTTTCACCCCCACCTTTTATGTGCCCCTTCTCTTTCCACCCCCTTGTCTGTTTCCCACTCTCCCTCCTGCCTCCCTCTGTCCATTCCTCTCTCCTTCCTCATTCTACCCTCCCCCCTCTCCCTACGACACCCCCCATTTTTCCTCCTGCTCCACCCTCCTCCCTGCCCCTCCAACCCCTCCTCCCCTCCCCCCACCCCACCCCTCTTGCAGCATGTCCTGGTTCGGAGGTACTCTGCTCGATGACCACAAATCCACCTGGTCTGACTCTACGCAGCCCCCTCCTCATCCAGCTCCCACCCCTGATGATGCCTTCCGCCCTGGCCATTGTGGGGTCTTCTCCCTCAGCTGCTGCGCCGAGCCACCGATGGAGCCTGCTCTGCCACTCTCTTGCCCCAGGAAGGAGGTGGGAGACCGCTGCCCATCCCAAGGGGAGGAGTCTCCTCTTCGCCCTGGTTCCCCAGAGGAAAGGGAGGGGGAAGTAGGGCGGCCCATCTGCCCCTCCCTGTGGCAGCGGATGTGCAGGGTCTTCCTCTCTAAGCAGTTCAAGTCTGAGAAGTTGGAGCTTCTCTACCAGCGTTACCTGCTGCGCCTTAACCAGGGCAGCTTCACAGTGCTGCTGGGTTTGCTGGCACTGGCGTGCGGCCTCCTCACCGCCCTGCACTGGGCCCAGGGGCCCCCGCGGGCCCCCTACCTGGGCGTGCTGTCGGCCGCCACCGGCCTCCTGCTCCTGCTGGCGGGGGCCTGCAGTCTCGGCCCCAGCCCCCAGCGGGGCCGGGTCAGCCTGGCCTGCTATCTGGTGGTGGGGCTGCTGCTAGCGGTGCAGACGGCCGTCCTGCTCGGCCTGTGGCCCCCCAGCCCCTCTGGTGGCCTCTGGTGGTCTGTCCTCTCCGTCCACGTCATCTACGCCCTGCTGCCAGTCCGCATGAGGGTGGCGGTGGTCAGCAGCGCCCTCCTCTCCGCCCTGCACCTGGCTGTGTGCTGGTACTGCAACCGGGAGGAGCCCTTCCTCAGGAAGCAGGTGAGGGGGAGGCTGGGGAGGGGCAGGGGAAGGGTGTCCTGATGCCACAAGCGGGAAGAAACCACTTCCCTGGGCAGAGGGTGGGACGGGGCAAGATGGAGCGGACGGGGGAGGATTCCTCCTTGACGAAGCAGTTGGGGAGTGCGAGGAGAGGGAGGTGTGCTCTGGTGGTTTGGGGGGAGGAGGAGGAGGAGGAGGTGGGGAACTGTGTCCAGGATGCCTTCCTCAGAAGCAGATGACAGGTTTGGGGCCCGCCTTGTCTGTGCCAAACTAGTTAAACTTTTAATTAAGCACCTAACTAAACAAATCTCTTCTGCTGACAAACAATGTCTATCTTCTGCCATCACCGTGGCAGCACTCTCTGTGCGTAAAAAAAACAAACAACTTGCACTATACCTCTCTCACCTTCTGGGATTAGGCAATTCGACCCTGGGGGTGAAAGATTCCAGCTGTCTACTCTATCTATGCCTCGCAAATTCCTATAAACTGCTCTCAGATCTCCCCTCAGTCTCTGCCGCTCCAGAGAAAACAAGCCAAGTTTGTCCAAACCTCTCGTAATAGCTCGTGTCCTCTAATCCAGGCAGCAGAGGGGTTTAGCCAGACACGTGGATGTGAAGGCAATGGAGGGAGATGGACATTGTGCAGGCAGAAGGGATTAGTTTAGTTTGGCAGCAATATCTGAGCCAAAGAGTCTGTTCTATGTCCCAAAGATCCTTCATAGGAATGTTCGGCAACAGGCCACAGAACTGGGAAAGAGAGAGAATATCAGCTCTAAATTACAGACAACACGAAGGGCATAAATTAGAGTGAAGGAAAAGAAAGTCCTGTTTTGCACAAAGATACAATCAGAGGCAAGTCCATGGCAGTGTAAGAGATGGTCACGGTGTTGCTGTATTGAGGTGGTGATCAGGGTTGTGCTGGTTGGTTCTGAATGTTTGAAGGGAAGTAGCTGTTACTGAACCTGGTGGTGTGGGACTTCAGGCTTCTGTACCTCCTGCCCGATGGGAGCTGTGAGAAGATGGCATGGCCCAGATGGTGGGGATCTCTGACGATGGACGTTTTGCCTGGTAGTTTGCCTCCCAGGTGCCAGGGTCCGAGGTGTTTCTGATCGCGTCCAGGATATCCTGAAGTGGGAAGGTGAACAGCCAGAGGTCGTGGTACATAATTGGTACCAATGACATGGGTAGGAAAAAGGAGGAGGTCCCGAAAACAGATTACAGGGAGTTAGGAAGGAAGTTGAGAAGCAGGACCTCAAAGGTAGTCACCTCGGGATTACTGCCTGTGCCACACGTCAGTGAGTATAGGAATAGAATGAGGTGGAGGATAAATGCGTGGCTGAGGGATTGGAGCAGAGGGCAGGGATTCAGATTTCTGGATCATTGGGACCTCTTTTGGGGCAGGAGTGACCTGTACAAAAAGGACGGGTTGCACTTGAAGCCGAGGGGGACCAATATTCTGCCAGAGAGGTTTGCTAAGGCTATTGGGGAGAGTTTAAACAAGAATTGCTGGGGGGTGGGAACCGAACTGAAGAGACGGTGGAAGGGGTGGTTGGCTCACAAATCGAGAAAGCTTGGAGACAGTGCGAGAGGGAGGATAGGCAGGTGATGGAGAAGGGACGCGCTCAGACTGATGGTTTGCGATGTGTCTATTTTAATGCAAGGATTATTGTGAACAAAGCGGATGAGATTAGAGCGTGGATCAGTACTTGGAGCTATGATGTTGTAGCCATTACAGAGACTTGGATGGCTCAGGGGCAGGAATGGTTACTTCGAGTGCCAGGCTTTAGATGTTTCAGAAAGGACAGGGGGGAGGCAAAAGAGGTGGGGGTGTGGCACTGTTGATCAGAGATAGTGTCACGGCTGCAGAAAAGGAAGAACTCATGGAGGGATTGTCTACAGAGTCTCTGTGGGTGGAAGTTAGGAACAGGAAGGGGTCAATAACTCTACTGGGTGTTTTTTATAGACCACCCAATAGTAACAGGGACATCAAGGAGCAGATAGGGAGACAGATTCCGGAAAGGTGTAATAATAACAGGATTTTTGTGATTTTAACTTCCCAAATATTGATTGGCATCTCCCACGAGCAAGGGGTTTAGATGGGGTGGAGTTTGTTAGGTGTGTTCAGGAAGGTTTCTTGACACAATATGTAGATAAGCCTACAAGAGGAAAGGCTGTACTTGATCTGGTATTGGGAAATGAACCTGGTCAGGTGACAGGTCTCTCAGTGGGAGAGCATTTTGGAGATAGTGATCACAGTTCTATCTCCTTTACCATAGAATTGGAGAGGGACAGGAACAGACAAGTTAGGAAAGCATTTAATTGGATTAAGGGGTGTTTAATTGGATTAAGAGGCTATCAGGCAGGAACTTGGAAGCATAAATTGGGAACAGATGTTCTCAGGGAAATGTACAGCAGAAATGTGGTAAATGTTCAGGGGATATTTGCGTGGAGATCTGCATAGGTACGTTCCAATGAGACAGGGAAAGGATGGTAGGGTACAGGAACCGTGGTGTACAAAGGCTGTTGTAAATCTAGTCAAAAAGAAAAGCTTACGAAAGGTTAAAAAAAAACTAGGTAATGATAGAGATCTGGAAGATTATAAGGCTAACAGGAAGGAGGTTAAGAATGAAATTAGAAGAGCCAGAAGGGGCCTTGAGAAGCCCTTGGAGGACAGAATTAAGGAAAACCCCAGGGCATTCTACAAGTATGTGAAGAGCAACAGGATAAGACGTGAGAGAATAGGACCAATCAAGTGTGACAGTGGAGAAGTGTGTATGGAACCGGAGGAGATAGCAGAGGTACTCAATGAATACTTTGCTTCAGTATTCACTACATAAAAAGATCTTGGCAATTGTTGGGATGACTTACAGCAGACTGAAAAGCTTGATCATGTAGATATTAAGGAAAAGGATGTGCTAGAGCTTTTGGAAAGCATCAAGTTGGATAAGTCACCAGGACCAGACAGGATGTACCCCAGGCTACTGTGGGAGGCAAGGGAGGAAATTGCTGAGCCTCTGGCAATGATCTTTACATCATCAATGGGGACTGGAGAGGTTCCGGAGGATTGGAGGGTTGCAGATGTTGTTCCCTTATTCAAGAAAGGGAGTAGAGATAGCCCAGGAAATTATAGACCACTGAGTCTTACTTCAGTTGTTGGTAAGTTGATGGAGAAGATCCTGAGAGGCAGGATTTATGAACATTTGGAGAGGCATAATATGATTAGGAATAGTCAGCATGGCTTTGTCAAAGGCAGGTTGTGCCTTACGAACCTGATTGAAATTTTTGAGGATGTGATTAAACACATTGATGAGGGTAGAGCAGTAGATGTAGTGTATATGGATTTTAGCAAGGCATTTAACAAGATACCCCATGCAAGCTTATTGAGAAAGTAAGGAGGCATGGGATCCAAGGGGACATCGCTTTGTGGATCCAGAACTGGCTTGCCACAGAAGGCAAAGAGCTGTTGAGGACGGATCATATTCTGCATGGAGGTCGGTGACCAGTGGTGTGCCTCAGGGATCTGTTCTGGGACCCATTCTCTTGAATTTTTATAAATGACCTGGATGAGGAAGTGAAGGGATGGGTTAGTAAATTTGTTGATGACACAAAGGTTGGGGGTGTTGTGGATAGTGTGGAGGGCTGTCAGAGGTTACAGCGGGACTCCAAGATAGGTACATGGAGCTCGGAAAAATAGAGAGCTATGGGTAACCCTAGGTAATCTCTATAGTAAGGGCATGTTTGGCACAGCTTTGTGGGCCAAAGGGCCTAATTGTGCTGTGCGTTTTCTGTGTTTCTATGTTGCTTTGTTAAGGAAGCACCTCCTGTAGATGCTACTGATGGTGGGGAAGGATGTGCCTGTGATGTACTGGACAGAGTCTGCTGCTCTCTGTGTCTTGTGTTCCCACACATTTAAATTACTGTACCAGCCTGTGATGCAGTCAGTCGGGTCACCTCCTGCAGTGCAGAGTACAGACAGTGGAAGATACGGGGTGTTGGGCTGGCATCGTAACTGTGCAGGGGATCACTGGGGGGGGGGTGCGGTTAGTAGGAGTGCGACAGTAATCGGTGGGTGACTTCACAGACTGAACGAAGGTGTTCTGCAAAGGGACCAGCTGATCTCTAGACTTAGGTCTGTCAGGGCACCAGCAGATGTCCCTATCCCTGAGAGGTGAGTAGGTCACTGTGGAGATCAGCACCTGGGGCAGGGAACAGGGAGGAGGTTGAAGGAACAGTGATATGTGAAAACTCTTCAAAAGAAATGAAATAATTTTAAGGATCTCTCCCCTCTCCCTCTCCATTCACTGGCACTCTCTAATAATGGCCTGCCATCACTGTTTATTCAGGGTAAGGGTCACTGTGTAACTCTACAGAGTCAATGTTTATTCAGGGTGAAGGTCACTCACTGTGTAACTGTACAGAGTCACTGTTTATTCAGGGTGAGGGTTACTGTGTAATTGCACAGAGTCACTGTTTATTCAGGGTGAAGGTCACTCACTGTGTAACTGTACAGAGTCACTGTTTATTCAGGGTGAGGGTCACTGTGTAACTGTACAGAGTCACTGTTTATTCAGGGTGAGGGTCACTGTGTAACTGTACAGAGTCACTGTTTATTCAGGGTGAGAGTCACTCACTGTGTAACTGTACAGAGTCACTGTTTTTCATGGTGAGGGTCACTCACTGTGTAACTGTACAGAGTCACTGTTTATTCAGGGTGAGGGTCACGCACTGTGTAAGAGTACAGAGTCACTGTTTATTCAGGGTGAGGGTCACTGTGTAACTGTACAGAGTCACTGTTTATTCAGGGTGAGGGTTACTGTGTCACTGTACAGAGTCACTGTTTATTCAGGGTGAGGGTTACGGTGTAACTGTACAGAGTCACTGTTTATTCAGGGTGAGGGTCACTGTGTAACTGTACAGAGTCACTGTTTATTCAGGGTGAGGGTCACTGTGTCACTGTACAGAGTCAGACTTTATTCCGGGTGAGGGTCACTGTGTAACAGTACAGAGTCACTGTTTATTCAGGGTGAGGGTCACTCACTGTGTAACTGTACAGAGTCACTGTTTATTCAGGGTGAGGGTCACTGTGTAACTGTACAGAGTCACTGTTTATTCAGGGTGTGGGTCACTCACTGTGTAACTGTACAGAGTCACTGTTCATTCAGGGTGAGGGTCACTGTGTAACTGTACAGAGTCTCTGTTTATTAAGGGTGAGGGTCACTGTGTAACTGTATAGAGTCACTGTTTAGTGAGGGTGAGGGTCACTGTGTAACTGTACAGTCTCACTGTTTATTCAGGGTGAGGGTTACTGTGTCGCTGTACAGAGTCACTGTTTATTCAGGGTGAGGGTCACTCACTGTGTAACTGTACAGAGTCACTGTTTATTCAGGGTGAGGGTCACTCACTGTGTCACTGTACAGAGTCACTGTTTATTCAGGGTGAGGGTCACTGTGTAGCTGTACAGAGTCACTGTTTATAGAGGGTGAGGGTCACTCACTATGTAACTGTACAGAGTCATTGTTTATTCAGGGTGAGGGTCACTGTGTAACTGTACAGAGTCATTGTTTATTCAGGGTGAAGTTCACTCACTGTGTAACTGTGCAGAGTCACTGTTTATTAAGGCTGAGGGTCACTCACTGTGTAACTGTACAGAATCACTGTTTATTCAGGGTGAGGGTCACTGTGTAACTGTACAGAGTCACTGTTTTATTGAGGGTGAGGGTCACTGTGTCACTGTACAGAGTCACTGTTTATTCAGGGTGACGGTTACTGTGTTACTGTACATAGCCACTGTTTATTCAGGGTGAGGGTTACGGTGTAATTGTACAGAGTCACTGTTTGTTCAGGGTGAGGGTCACTCACTGTGTAACTGTACAGAGTCACTGTTTATTCAAGGTGAGAGTCACTGTGCAACTGTACAGAGTCACTGTTTATTCAGGGTGAAGGTCACTGTGTAACTGGACAGAGTCACTGTTTATTCAGGATGAGGGTCACTGTGTAACTGTACAGAGTCACTATTTATTCAGGGTGAGGGTCACTCACTGTGTAACTGTACAGAGTCACTGTTTATTCAGGGTGAGTGTCACTGTGTAACTGTACAGAATCACTGTTTATTCAGGGTGAAGGTTACTCACTCTGTAACTGTACAGAGTCACTGTTTATTCAGGGTGAGTGTCACTGTGTAACTGTACAGAGTCACTGTTTATTAAGAGTGAGGGTCACTGTGTAACTGTACAGAGTCACTGTTTATTCAGGGTGAGGGTCACTGTATAACTGTATCGAGTCACTGTTTATTCAGGGTGAGGGTCACTGTGTAACTGTACAGAGTTAATGTTTATTCACGGTGAGGGTCACTGTAAATGTACAGAGTCACTGTTTATTCAGGGTGAGGTTCACTGTGTAACTGTACAGAGTCACTGTTTATTCAGGCTAAGGGTCACTCAGTGTTAAACTGTACATGGTCACTGTTTATTCAGGGTGAGGGTCTCTGTTTAACTGTACATGGTCACTGTTTATTCAGGGTGAGGGTCACTGTGTAACTGTACAGAGTCACTGTTTATTCAGGGTGAGGGTCACTCACTGTGTAACTGTACAGAGTCACTGTTTATTCAGGGTGAGTGTCACTGTGTAACTGTACAGAGTCACTGTTTATTCAGGGTGAAGGTTACTCACTGTGTAACTGTACAGAGTCACTGTTTATTCAGGGTGAGGGTCACTCACTGTGTAACTGTACAGAGTCACTGTTTATTCTGGGTGAGGGTCCCTGTGTAACTGTACAAAGTTACTGTTTATTCAGGTTGGGGGTCACTGTGTAACTGTACAGAGTCACTGTTTATTCAGGGTGAGGGTCACTGTGCAATTGTACGGAGTCATTCTTTATTCAGTGTGAGGGTTACTGTGTCACTCTACAGAGTCACTGTTTATTCAGGGTGAGGATCACTGTGTAGCTGTACAGAGTCACTGTTTATTCAGGGTGAGGATCACTGTGTAACTGGACAGAGTCACTGTTTATTCTGGGTGAGGGTCACTCGCTGTGTCACTCTACAGAGTCACAGTTTATTCAGGGTGAGGTTCACTGTGAAACTGCATAAAGTCACTGTTTTATTGAGGGTGAGGGTCACTGTGTAACTGTACAGAGTCACTGTTTATTCAGGGTGAGGGTCACTGTGTAACTGTACAGAGTCACTGTTTATTCAGGGTGAGGGTCACTGTGTAATTGTACACAGTCAGTATTTATTCCTGGTGAGGGTCACTTGCTGTGTAACTGTACAGGGTCACTGTTTATTCAGGGTGAGGATCACTCACTGTGTAACTGTACACAGTCAGTGTTTACTCAGGGTGAGGGTCACTGCGTAACTGTACAGAGTCACTGTTTATTCAGGGTGAGGGTCACTCTGCAATTGTACAGAGTCATTCTTTATTCAGTGTGAGGGTTACTGTGTAGCTGTACAGAGTCACTGTTTATTTAGGGTGAGGGTCACTCGCTGTGTAAATGTACAGGGTCACTGTTTATTCAAGGTGAGGATCACTCACTGTTTAACTGTACAGAGTCACTATTTACTCAGGGTGAGGGTCACTGTGTAACTGTACAGAGTCACTGTTTATTAAGGGTGAGGGTCCCTGTGTAACTGTATAGAATCACTGTTTTATTGAGGGTGAGGGTCACTGTGTAACTGTACAGTCACTGTTTATTCAGGGTGAGGGTCACTGTGTCTCTGTCCACAGTCACTGTTTATTCAGGGTGAGGGTCACTCATTGTAACTGTACAGAGTCACTGTTTATTGAGGGTGAGGGTCACTGTGTCACTGTACAGAGTCACTGTTTACTCAGGGTGAGGGTCACTGTATAACTGTACAGAGTCACTGTTTATTCAGGGTGAGGGACACTCACTCTGTTACTGTACAGAATCACTGTTTATTCAGGGTGAGGGTCACTGTGTAACTGTACAGGGTCACTGTTTATTCAGGGTGAGGGTCACTGTGTAACTGTACAGAGTCACTGTTTATTCAGGGTGAGGGTTACTGTGTCACTGTACAGAGTCACTGTATATTCAGGGTGAGGGTCACTCACGGTGTCACTGTACAGAGTCACTTTTTATTCAGGGTGAGGGTCACTGTGTAATTGTACAGATTCATTCTTTATTCAGTGTGAGGGTTACTGTGTCACTCTACAGAGTCACTGTTTAATGAGGGTGAGGATCACTGTGTAGCTGTACAGAGTCACTGTTTATTCAGGGTGAGGATCACTGTGTAACTGTACAGAGTCAGTGTTTATTCTGGGTGAGGATCACTGTGTAACTGTACAGAGTCAGTGTTTATTCTGGGTGAGGGTCACTGTGTAACTGTACAGAGTCACTGTTCATTCAGGGTGAGGATCACTGTGTAACTGTACAGAGTCAGTGTTTATTCTGGGTGAGGGTCACTGTGTAACTGTACAGAGTCACTGTTTATTCTGGGTGAGGGTCACTCGCTGTGTCACTCTACAGAGTCACTGTTTATTCAGGGTGAGGTTCACTGTGAAACTGTACAGAATCACTGTTTTACTGAGGTTCAGGGTCACTGGTAACTGTACAGAGAGACTGTTTATTCAGGGTGAGGGTCACTGTGTAATTGTACACAGTCAGTATTTATTCCTGGTGAGGGTCACTTGCTGTGTAACTGTACAGGGTCACTGTTTATTCAGGGTGAGGATCACTCACTGTGTAACTGTACACAGTGTTTACGCAGGGTGAGGGTCACTGCGTAACTGTACAGAGTCACTGTTTATTCAGGGTGAGGGTCACTCACTGTGTCACTGTACAGAGTCACTTTTTATTCAGGATGAGGGTCACTGTGCAATTGTACATAGTCATTCTTTATTCAGTGTGAGGGTTACTGTGTCACTCTATAGAGTCACTGTTAATTCAGGGTGAGGGTCACTGTTTAACTGGACAGGGTCACTGTTCATTCAGGGTGAGGGTTACTGTGTAACTGTACAGAGTCACTGTTTATTCATGGTGAGGGTCACTCACTGTGTCACTGTTTATTCAGGGTGAGGGACACTCACTCTGTTACTGTATAGAATCACTGTTTATTCAGGGTGAGGGTTACTGTGTCACTGTACAGAGTCACTGATTATTCAGGGTGAGGGTCACTCACTATGTCACTGTACAGAGTCACTTTTTATTCAGGGTGAGGGTCACTGTGTAATTGTACAGAGTCATTCTTTATTCAGTGTGAGGGTTACTGTGTCACTCCACAGAGTCACTGTTTATTCAGGGTGAGGATCACTGTGTAACTGGACAGAGTCACTGTTCATTCAGGGTGAGGATCACTGTGTAACTGTACAGAGTCACTAGTTATTCTGGGTGAGGGTCACTGTGTAACTATACAGAGACACTGTTTATTCTGGGTGAGGTTCACTCGCTGTGTCACTCTACAGAGTCACTGTTTATTCAGGGTGAGGTTCACTGTGAAACTGCATAAAGTCACTGTTTTATTGAGGGTGAGGGTCACTGTGTAACTGTACAGTCACTGTTTATTAAGGATGAGGGTCACTGTTGAACTGTACAGAGTCACTGTTTATTCAGGGTGAGGATCACTCACTCTGTAACTGTACACAGTCACTGTTTACTCAGCGTGAGGGTCACTGTGTAACTGTACAGAGTCACTGTTTATTAAGGATGAGGGTCACCGTGTCACTGTACAGAGTCACTGTTTATTGAGGGTGAGGATCACCGAGTCACTGTACAGAGTCACTTTTTATTCAGGGTGAGGGTCACTGTGTCACTCTGCAGAGTCACTGGTAATTCAGGGTGAGGGTCACTGTTTAACTGGACAGGGTCACTGTTCATTCAGGGTGAGGGTCACTGTGTAAGTGTACAGAGTCATTGTTTATTCTGGGTGAGGGTCACTCACTGTGTCACTGTACAGAGTCACTGTTTATTCAGGGTGACGGTCACTGTATAACTGTACAGAATCACTGTTTATTCAGGGTGAGGGTCACTGTGTAACTGTACAGAGTCACTGTTTTATTGAGGGTGAGGGTCATTGTTTAATTGTACAGGGTCACTGTTTATTCTGGGTGAGAGACACTGCGTAACTCTACAGTCACTGTTTACTCAGGGTGAGGGTCACTGTGTAACTGTACAGAGTCGCTGTTTATTCAGAGTGAGGGTCACTGTGTAAATGTACAGAGTCAGTGTTTATTCAGGGTAAGTGTCACTCACTGCGTAACTGTACAGAGGCACTGTTTATTCAGGGTGAGGATCACTGTGTAACTGTACAGAGTCACTGTTTATTCAGGGTGAGGGTCACTGTGCAACTGTACAGAATCACTGTTTATTAAGGGTGAGGGTCACTGTAACTGTACAGAGTCACTGTTCATTCAGGGTGAGGATCACTGTGTAACTGTACAGAATCACTGTTTATTAAGGGTGAGGGTCACTGTAACTGTACAGAGTCACTGTTTATTAAGGGTGAGGATCACTTTGTAACTGTACAGAGTCACTGTTTATTCTGGATGAGGTTCACTGTGAAACTGCATAAAGTCACTGTTTATTCAGGGGGAGGGTCACTGTGTAATTGTACACAGTCAGTATTTATTCCGGGTGACGGTCATTCGCTGTGTAACTGTACAGGGTCACTGTTTATTCAGGGTGAGGATCACTCACTGTGTAACTGTACACAGTCACTGTTTATTGAGGGTGAGGGTCACTCACTGTGTCACTGTACAGAGTCACTTTTTATTCAGTGTGAGGGTCACTGTGCAATTGTACAGAGTCTTACTTTATTCAGTGTGAGGGTTACTGTGTCACTCTACAGAGTCACTGTTCATTTAGGGTGAGGGTCACTGTTTAACTGGACAGGGTCACTGTTCATTCAGGGTGAGGGTTACTGTGTCACTGTACAGAGTCACTGTTTATTCAGGGTGAGGGTCACTGTGGAACTGTACAGAGTCACTGTTTACTCAGGGGGAGGGTCACTCACTGTGTAACTATACAGAGTCACTATTTGCTCAGGGTGAGGGTCACTGTGTCTCTGTACAGAGTCACTGATTATTAAGGGTGAGGGTCACTGTGTAACTGTACAGAGTCACTGTTTATTCAGGGTGAGGGTCACTCATTGTAAGTGTACAGAGTCACTGTTTATTGAGGGTGAGGGTCACTGTGTCACTGTACAGAGTCACTGTTTACTCAGGGTGAGGGTCACTGTATAACTGTACAGAGTCACTGTTTATTCAGGGTGAGGGTTACTGTGTGACTGTACAGAGTCACTGTTTATTCAGGGTGAGGGACACTCACTCTGTTACTGTACAGAATCACTGTTTATTCAGGGTGAGGGTCACTGTGTAACTGTACAGGGTCACTGTTTATTCAGGGTGAGGGTCACTGTGTAACTGTACAGGGTCACTGTTTATTCAGGGTGAGGATCACTCACTGTGTAACTGTACACAGTCAGTGTTTACTCAGGGTGAGGGTCACTGCGTAACTGTACAGAGTCACTGTTTATTCAGGGTGAGGGTCACTCACTGTGTCACTGTACAGAGTCACTTTTTATTCAGGATGAGGGTCACTGTGCAATTGTACATAGTCATTCTTTATTCAGTGTGAGGGTTACTGTGTCACTCTATAGAGTCACTGTTAATTCAGGGTGAGGGTCACTGTTTAACTGGACAGGGTCACTGTTCATTCAGGGTGAGGGTCACTGTTTAACTGGACAGGGTCACTGTTCATTCAGGGTGAGGGTTACTGTGTCACTGTACAGAGTCACTGTTTATTCAGGGTGAGGGTCACTGTGGAACTGTACAGAGTCACTGTTTACTCAGGGGGAGGGTCACTCACTGTGTAACTATACAGAGTCACTATTTGCTCAGGGTGAGGGTCACTGTGTCTCTGTACAGAGTCACTGTTTATTCAGGGTGAGGGTTACTGTGTGACTGTACAGAGTCACTGTTTATTCAGGGTGAGGGACACTCACTCTGTTACTGTACAGAATCACTGTTTATTCAGGGTGAGGGTCACTGTGTAACTGTACAGGGTCACTGTTTATTCAGGGTGAGGGTCACTGTGTAACTGTACAGGGTCACTGTTTATTCAGGGTGAGGATCACTCACTGTGTAACTGTACACAGTCAGTGTTTACTCAGGGTGAGGGTCACTGCGTAACTGTACAGAGTCACTGTTTATTCAGGGTGAGGGTCACTCACTGTGTCACTGTACAGAGTCACTTTTTATTCAGGATGAGGGTCACTGTGCAATTGTACATAGTCATTCTTTATTCAGTGTGAGGGTTACTGTGTCACTCTATAGAGTCACTGTTAATTCAGGGTGAGGGTCACTGTTTAACTGGACAGGGTCACTGTTCATTCAGGGTGAGGGTTACTGTGTAACTGTACAGAGTCACTGTTTATTCATGGTGAGGGTCACTCACTGTGTCACTGTACAGAGTCACTTTTTATTCAGGGTGAGGGTCACTGTGTAATTGTACAGAGTCATTCTTTATTCAGTGTGAGGGTTACTGTGTCACTCCACAGAGTCACTGTTTATTCAGGGTGAGGATCACTGTGTAACTGGACAGAGTCACTGTTCATTCAGGGTGAGGATCACTGTGTAACTATACAGAGTCACGAGTTATTCTGGGTGAGGGTCACTGTGTAACTATACAGAGTCACTGTTTATTCTGGGTGAGGTTCACTCGCTGTGTCACTCTACAGAGTCACTGTTTATTCAGGGTGAGGTTCACTGTGAAACTGCATAAAGTCACTGTTTTATTGAGGATGAGGGTCATTGTTGAACTGTACAGAGTCACTGTTTATTCAGGGTGAGGATCACTCACTCTGTAACTGTACACAGTCACTGTTTACTCAGCGTGAGGGTCACTGTGTAACTGTACAGAGTCACTGTTTATTAAGGATGAGGGTCACCGTGTCACTGTACAGAGTCACTGTTTATTGAGGGTGAGGATCACCGAGTCACTGTACAGAGTCACTTTTTATTCAGGGTGAGGGTCACTGTGTCACTCTGCAGAGTCACTGGTAATTCAGGGTGAGGGTCACTGTTTAACTGGACAGGGTCACTGTTCATTTAGGGTGAGGGTCACTGTGTAAGTGTACAGAGTCATTGTTTATTCTGGGTGAGGGTCACTCACTGTGTCACTGTACAGAGTCACTGTTTATTCAGGGTGAGGGTCAGTGTGTAACTGTACAGGGTCACTGTTTATTCAGGGTGACGGTCACTGTATAACTGTACAGAATCACTGTTTTTTCAGGGTGAGGGTCACTGTGTAACTGTACAGAGTCACTGTTTTATTGAGGGTGAGGGTCATTGTTTAATTGTGCAGGGTCACTGTTTATTCTGGGTGAGAGACACTGCGTAACTCTACAGTCACTGTTTACTCAGGGTGAGGGTCACTGTGTAACTGTACAGAGTCGCTGTTTATTCAGAGTGAGGGTCACTGTGTAAATGTACAGAATCACTGTTTATTCAGGGTGACAGTCACTGTAACTGTACAGAGTCACTGTTCATTCAGGGTGAGGATCACTTTGTAACTGTACAGAGTCACTGTTTATTCTGGGTGAGGGTCACTTGCTGTGTCACTCTACAGAGTCACTGTTTATTCTGGATGAGGTTCACTGTGAAACTGCATAAAGTCACTGTTTATTCAGGGGGAGGGTCACTGTGTAATTGTACACAGTCAGTATTTATTCCGGGTGACGGTCATTCGCTGTGTAACTGTACAGGGTCACTGTTTATTCAGGGTGAGGATCACTCACTGTGTAACTGTACACAGTCACTGTTTATTGAGGGTGAGGGTCACTCACTGTGTCACTGTACAGAGTCACTTTTTATTCAGTGTGAGGGTCACTGTGCAACTGTACAGAGTCTTTCTTTATTCAGTGTGAGGGTTACTGTGTCACTCTACAGAGTCACTGTTCATTTAGGGTGAGGGTCACTGTTTAACTGGACAGGGTCACTGTTCATTCAGGGTGAGGGTTACTGTGTCACTGTACAGAGTCACTGTTTATTCAGGGTGAGGGTCACTGTGGAACTGTACAGAGTCACTGTTTACTCAGGGGGAGGGTCACTCACTGTGTAACTATACAGAGTCACTATTTGCTCAGGGTGAGGGTCACTGTGTCTCTGTACAGAGTCACTGTTTATTAAGGGTGAGGGTCACTGTGTAACTGTACAGAGTCACTGTTTATTCAGGGTGAGGGTCACTGTGTAACTGTAAAGAGTCACTTTTTATTCAGGGTGAGGGTCACTGTGTCACTGTGCAGAGTCACTGTTTATTCTGGGTGAGGGTCATTCATTGTGTAACTGTACGTGTAACTGTACAGAGTCACTGTCTATTCAGGGTGAGGGTCTGGGTAACTCTACAGAGTCGCTGTTTATTCAGGGTGAGGGTCACTGTGTAACTGTACAGAGTCACAGTTTCTTCAGGGTGACTGTGTAACTATACAGAGTAACTGTTTATTCAGGGTGAGGGTCTCTATGTCACTGTATAGAGTCACTGTCTATTCAGGGTGAGGGTCACTTGCTGTAATTGTACAAAGTCACTGTTTATTCAGGGTGAGGGTTACTGTGTTACTGTACAGAGTCACTGCTTATTCAGGGTGAGGATCACTGTGTAACTGTACAGAGTCACTGTTTATTCAGGGTGAGGGTCACTGTATAACTGTACAGAGTCACTGTTTTTTCAGGGTGAGGGTCACAGTGTAGCTGTACAGAGTCACTGTTTATTCAGGGTGAGGGTCACTGTGTAACTGTACAGAGTCACTGTTTATTCAGGGTGAGGGTAACTGTCTCTCTGTACAGAGTCACTGTTTTTTCAGGGTGAGGGTCACAGTGTAGCTGTACAGAGTCACTGTGTATTCAGGGTGAGGGTAACTGTCTCTCTGTACAGAGTCACTGTTTATTCAGGGTGAGGGTCAGTGTGTAACTGTACAGAGTCACTGTTTATTCAGGGTGAGGGTCACTGTAACTGTACAGAGTCACTGTTTATTCAGGGTGAGGGTCACTGACTGTATCTGTACAGAGTCACTGTTTATTCAGGGGGAGGGTCACTGTAACTGTACAGAGTCACTGTTTATTCAGGGTGAGGGTCACTGACTGTATCTGTACAGAGTCACTGTTTATTCAGGGTGAGGGTCACTGTGTAACTGTGCAGGTTCACTGTTTATTCCGGGTGAGGTTCACTGTGAAACTGTACGGAGTCACTGTTTATTCCCGGTGAGGGTCAGTGTGTAACTGTACAGGGTCACTGTTTATTCAGGGTGACGGTCACTGTATAACTGTACAGAATCACTGTTTATTCAGGGTGACGGTCACTGTATAACTGTACAGAATCACTGTTTATTCAGGGTGAGGTTCACTGTGTAACTGTACAGAGTCACTGTTTATTCAGGGTAATTGTCACTCACTGTGTAACTGTACAGTGTCACTGTTTATTCCGCGTGAGGGTCATTTACTGTGTAAATGTACAGAATCACTGTTTATTCAGGGTGTGGGTCACTCTGTCTTGTACAGAGTCGCTGTTTATTGAGGGTGAGAGTCACTGTGTAACTGTACAGAGTCACCGTTTATTCAGGATGAGGGTCACTGTAACTTTACAGAGTCACTGTTTATCCAGGGTGAGGGTCACGGTGTAACTATACAGAGTCACTGTTTATTCAGGGTGAGGGTCACTCACTGTGTAACTGTGCAGAGTCACTGTTTATTCAGGGTGAGGGTCACTGTATAACTGTACAGAATCACTGTTTATTCAGGGTGAGGGTCACAGTGTCTAGGTACACAGTCACTGTTTATTCAGGGTGAGGGTCACTCGCTGTAACTGTACAGAGTCACTGTTTATTCAGGGTGAGGGTCACTGTGTAACTGTACAAAGTCACTGTTTATTCAGGGTGAGGGTTACTGTGTCACTGTACAGAGTCACTGTTTATTCAGGGTGAGGGTCACTGTGTAACTGTACAGAGTCACTGTTTATTCAGGGTGAGGGTCACTCATTGTAACTGTACAGAGTCACTGTTTATTGAGGGTGAGGGTCACTGTGTAAATGTACAGAGTCACTGTTTATTCTGGGTGAGAGTCACTCACTGTGTCACTGTACAGAGTCACTGTTTCTTCAGGGTGAGGGTCACTCACTGTGTCACTGTACAGAGGCACTGTTTTTTCAGGGTGAGGGTCACTGTGTAATTGTACAGAGTCACTTTTTATTCAGGGTGAGGGTCACTGTGTAACTGTACAAAGTCACTGTTTATTCAGGGTGAGGGTCACTGTGTAACTGTACAGAGTCACTGTGTATTCAGGGTGAGGGTCACTCTCTGTGTAACTGTGCAGAGTCACTGTTTATTCAGGGTTAGGGTCACTGTATAACTGTACAGAATCACTCTTTATTCAGGGTGAGGGTCACAGTGTCTAGGTACACAGTCACTGTTTATTCAGGGTGAGGGTCACTCGCTGTAACTGTACAGAGTCACTGTTTATTCAGGGTGAGGGTCACTGTATAACTGCACAGAGTCACTGTTTATTCAGGGTGAGAGTCACTATGTAACTGTACAGAGTCAGTGATTATTCTGGGTGAGGGTCACTGTGGAACCGTGCAGAGTCACTGTTTATTCCGGGTGAGGGTCACTCGCTGTGTAAATGTACAGGGTCACTGTTTATTCAGGGTGAGGGTCACTCACTGTGTAACTGTACAGAGTCACTGTTTATTCTGGGTGAGGGTCACTCATTGTGTAACTGTACAGAGTCATTGTTTATTCAGGGTAAGGGTCACTGTGTAACTGTACAGAGTCACCGTTTATTCAGGGTGAGGGTCACTGTAACTTTACAGAGTCACTGTTTATCCAGGGTGAGGGTCACGGTGTAACTATACAGAGTCACTGTTTATTCAGGGTGAGGGTCACTCACTGTGTAACTGTGCAGAGTCACTGTTTATTCAGGGTGAGGGTCACTGTATAACTGTACAGAATCACTGTTTATTCAGGGTGAGGGTCACAGTGTCTAGGTACACAGTCACTGTTTATTCAGGGTGAGGGTCACAGTGTCTAGGTACACAGTCACTGTTTATTCAGGGTGAGGGTCACTCGCTGTAACTGTACAGAGTCACTGTTTATTGAGGGTGAGGGTCACTGTGTCACTGTACAGAGTCACTGTTTACTCAGGGTGAGGGTCACTGTATAACTGTACAGAGTCACTGTTTATTCAGGGTGAGGGTTACTGTGTGACTGTACAGAGTCACTGTTTATTCAGGGTGAGGGACACTCACTCTGTTACTGTACAGAATCACTGTTTATTCAGGGTGAGGGTCACTGTGTAACTGTACAGGGTCACTGTTTATTCAGGGTGAGGGTCACTGTGTAACTGTACAGAGTCACTGTTTATTCAGGGTGAGGGTTACTGTGTCACTGTACAGAGTCACTGTATATTCAGGGTGAGGGTCACTCACGGTGTCACTGTACAGAGTCACTTTTTATTCAGGGTGAGGGTCACTGTGTAATTGTACAGATTCATTCTTTATTCAGTGTGAGGGTTACTGTGTCACTCTACAGAGTCACTGTTTAATGAGGGTGAGGATCACTGTGTAGCTGTACAGAGTCACTGTTTATTCAGGGTGAGGATCACTGTGTAACTGTACAGAGTCAGTGTTTATTCTGGGTGAGGATCACTGTGTAACTGTACAGAGTCAGTGTTTATTCTGGGTGAGGGTCACTGTGTAACTGTACAGAGTCACTGTTCATTCAGGGTGAGGATCACTGTGTAACTGTACAGAGTCAGTGTTTATTCTGGGTGAGGGTCACTGTGTAACTGTACAGAGTCACTGTTTATTCTGGGTGAGGGTCACTCGCTGTGTCACTCTACAGAGTCACTGTTTATTCAGGGTGAGGTTCACTGTGAAACTGTACAGAATCACTGTTTTACTGAGGTTCAGGGTCACTGGTAACTGTACAGAGAGACTGTTTATTCAGGGTGAGGGTCACTGTGTAATTGTACACAGTCAGTATTTATTCCTGGTGAGGGTCACTTGCTGTGTAACTGTACAGGGTCACTGTTTATTCAGGGTGAGGATCACTCACTGTGTAACTGTACACAGTGTTTACGCAGGGTGAGGGTCACTGCGTAACTGTACAGAGTCACTGTTTATTCAGGGTGAGGGTCACTCACTGTGTCACTGTACAGAGTCACTTTTTATTCAGGATGAGGGTCACTGTGCAATTGTACATAGTCATTCTTTATTCAGTGTGAGGGTTACTGTGTCACTCTATAGAGTCACTGTTAATTCAGGGTGAGGGTCACTGTTTAACTGGACAGGGTCACTGTTCATTCAGGGTGAGGGTTACTGTGTAACTGTACAGAGTCACTGTTTATTCATGGTGAGGGTCACTCACTGTGTCACTGTTTATTCAGGGTGAGGGACACTCACTCTGTTACTGTATAGAATCACTGTTTATTCAGGGTGAGGGTTACTGTGTCACTGTACAGAGTCACTGATTATTCAGGGTGAGGGTCACTCACTATGTCACTGTACAGAGTCACTTTTTATTCAGGGTGAGGGTCACTGTGTAATTGTACAGAGTCATTCTTTATTCAGTGTGAGGGTTACTGTGTCACTCCACAGAGTCACTGTTTATTCAGGGTGAGGATCACTGTGTAACTGGACAGAGTCACTGTTCATTCAGGGTGAGGATCACTGTGTAACTGTACAGAGTCACTAGTTATTCTGGGTGAGGGTCACTGTGTAACTATACAGAGACACTGTTTATTCTGGGTGAGGTTCACTCGCTGTGTCACTCTACAGAGTCACTGTTTATTCAGGGTGAGGTTCACTGTGAAACTGCATAAAGTCACTGTTTTATTGAGGGTGAGGGTCACTGTGTAACTGTACAGTCACTGTTTATTAAGGATGAGGGTCACTGTGTAACTGTACAGAGTCACTGTTTATTAAGGATGAGGGTCACCGTGTCACTGTACAGAGTCACTGTTTATTGAGGGTGAGGATCACCGAGTCACTGTACAGAGTCACTTCTTATTCAGGGTGAGGGTCACTGTGTCACTCTGCAGAGTCACTGGTAATTCAGGGTGAGGGTCACTGTTTAACTGGACAGGGTCACTGTTCACTCAGGGTGAGGGTCACTGTGTAAGTGTACAGAGTCATTGTTTATTCTGGGTGAGGGTCACTCACTGTGTCACTGTACAGAATCACTGTTTATTCAGGGTGAGGGTCACTGTGTAACTGTACAGAGTCACTGTTTTATTGAGGGTTTGGGTCATTGTTTAATTGTACAGGGTCACTGTTTATTCTGGGTGAGAGACACTGCGTAACTCTACAGTCACTGTTTACTCAGGGTGAGGGTCACTGTGTAACTGTACAGAGTCGCTGTTTATTCAGAGTGAGGGTCACTGTGTAAATGTACAGAGTCAGTGTTTATTCAGGGTAAGTGTCACTCACTGCGTAACTGTACAGAGGCACTGTTTATTCAGGGTGAGGATCACTGTGTAACTGTACAGAGTCACTGTTTATTCAGGGTGAGGGTCACTGTGCAACTGTACAGAATCACTGTTTATTAAGGGTGAGGGTCACTGTAACTGTACAGAGTCACTGTTCATTCAGGGTGAGGATCACTTTGTAACTGTACAGAGTCACTGTTTATTCTGGGTGAGGGTCACTTGCTGTGTCACTCTACAGAGTCAGTGTTTATTCTGGATGAGGTTCACTGTGAAACTGCATAAAGTCACTGTTTATTCAGGGGGAGGGTCACTGTGTAATTGTACACAGTCAGTATTTATTCCGGGTGACGGTCATTCGCTGTGTAACTGTACAGGGTCACTGTTTATTCAGGGTGAGGATCACTCACTGTGTAACTGTGCACAGTCACTGTTTATTGAGGGTGAGGGTCACTCACTGTGTCACTGTACAGAGTCACTTTTTATTCAGTGTGAGGGTCACTGTGCAATTGTACAGAGTCTTACTTTATTCAGTGTGAGGGTTACTGTGTCACTCTACAGAGTCACTGTTCATTTAGGGTGAGGGTCACTGTTTAACTGGACAGGGTCACTGTTCATTCAGGGTGAGGGTTGCTGTGTCACTGTACAGAGTCACTGTTTATTCAGGGTGAGGGTCACTGTGGAACTGTACAGAGTCACTGTTTACTCAGGGGGAGGGTCACTCACTGTGTAACTATACAGAGTCACTATTTGCTCAGGGTGAGGGTCACTGTGTCTCTGTACAGAGTCACTGTTTATTAAGGGTGAGGGTCACTGTGTAACTGTACAGAGTCACTGTTTATTCAGGGTGAGGGTCACTGTGTAACTGTACAGAGTCACTTTTTATTCAGGGTGAGGGTCACTGTGTCACTGTGCAGAGTCACTGTTTATTCTGGGTGAGGGTCATTCATTGTGTAACTGTACAGAGTCATTGTTTATTCAGGGTAAGTATCACTGTGTAACTGTACAGAGTCACTGTGTATTCAGGGTGAGGGTCACTCACTGTGTAACTGTGCAGAGTCACTGTTTATTCAGGGTTAGGGTCACTGTATATCTGTACAGAATCACTTTTTATTCAGGGTGAGGGTCACAGTGTCTAGGTACACAGTCACTGTCTATTCAGGGTGAGGGTCACTTGCTGTAATTGTACAAAGTCACTGTTTATTCAGGGTGAGGGTTACTGTGTTACTGTACAGAGTCACTGCTTATTCAGGGTGAGGATCACTGTGTAACTGTACAGAGTCACTGTTTATTCAGGGTGAGGGTCACTGTATAACTGTACAGAGTCACTGTTTTTTCAGGGTGAGGGTCACAGTGTAGCTGTACAGAGTCACTGTGTATTCAGGGTGAGGGTAACTGTCTCTCTGTACAGAGTCACTGTTTATTCAGGGTGAGGGTCAGTGTGTAACTGTACAGAGTCACTGCTTATTCAGGGTGAGGGTCACTGTAACTGTACAGAGTCACTGTTTATTCAGGGTGGGGGTCACTGACTGTATCTGTACAGAGTCACTGTTTATTCAGGGGGAGGGTCACTGTAACTGTACAGAGTCACTGTTTATTCAGGGTGAGGGTCACTGACTGTATCTGTACAGAGTCACTGTTTATTCAGGGTGAGGGTCACTGTGTAACTGTGCAGGTTCACTGTTTATTCCGGGTGAGGTTCACTGTGAAACTGTACGGAGTCACTGTTTATTCCCGGTGAGGGTCAGTGTGTAACTGTACAGGGTCACTGTTTATTCAGGGTGACGGTCACTGTATAACTGTACAGAATCACTGTTTATTCAGGGTGACGGTCACTGTATAACTGTACAGAATCACTGTTTATTCAGGGTGAGGTTCACTGTGTAACTGTACAGAGTCACTGTTTATTCAGGGTAATTGTCACTCACTGTGTAACTGTACAGTGTCACTGTTTATTCCGCGTGAGGGTCATTTACTGTGTAAATGTACAGAATCACTGTTTATTCAGGGTGTGGGTCACTCTGTCTTGTACAGAGTCGCTGTTTATTGAGGGTGAGAGTCACTGTGTAACTGTACAGAGTCACCGTTTATTCAGGGTGAGGGTCACTGTAACTTTACAGAGTCACTGTTTATCCAGGGTGAGGGTCACGGTGTAACTATACAGAGTCACTGTTTATTCAGGGTGAGGGTCACTCACTGTGTAACTGTGCAGAGTCACTGTTTATTCAGGGTGAGGGTCACTGTATAACTGTACAGAATCACTGTTTATTCAGGGTGAGGGTCACAGTGTCTAGGTACACAGTCACTGTTTATTCAGGGTGAGGGTCACTCGCTGTAACTGTACAGAGTCACTGTTTATTCAGGGTGAGGGTCACTGTGTAACTGTACAAAGTCACTGTTTATTCAGGGTGAGGGTTACTGTGTCACTGTACAGAGTCACTGTTTATTCAGGGTGAGGGTCACTGTGTAACTGTACAGAGTCACTGTTTATTCAGGGTGAGGGTCACTCATTGTAACTGTACAGAGTCACTGTTTATTGAGGGTGAGGGTCACTGTGTAAATGTACAGAGTCACTGTTTATTCTGGGTGAGAGTCACTCACTGTGTCACTGTACAGAGTCACTGTTTCTTCAGGGTGAGGGTCACTCACTGTGTCACTGTACAGAGGCACTGTTTTTTCAGGGTGAGGGTCACTGTGTAATTGTACAGAGTCACTTTTTATTCAGGGTGAGGGTCACTGTGTAACTGTACAAAGTCACTGTTTATTCAGGGTGAGGGTCACTGTGTAACTGTACAGAGTCACTGTGTATTCAGGGTGAGGGTCACTCTCTGTGTAACTGTGCAGAGTCACTGTTTATTCAGGGTTAGGGTCACTGTATAACTGTACAGAATCACTCTTTATTCAGGGTGAGGGTCACAGTGTCTAGGTACACAGTCACTGTTTATTCAGGGTGAGGGTCACTCGCTGTAACTGTACAGAGTCACTGTTTATTCAGGGTGAGGGTCACTGTATAACTGCACAGAGTCACTGTTTATTCAGGGTGAGAGTCACTATGTAACTGTACAGAGTCAGTGATTATTCTGGGTGAGGGGTCACTGTGGAACCGTGCAGAGTCACTGTTTATTCCGGGTGAGGGTCACTCGCTGTGTAAATGTACAGGGTCACTGTTTATTCAGGGTGAGGGTCACTCACTGTGTAACTGTACAGAGTCACTGTTTATTCTGGGTGAGGGTCACTCATTGTGTAACTGTACAGAGTCATTGTTTATTCAGGGTAAGGGTCACTGTGTAACTGTACAGAGTCACTGTGTGTTCAGGGTGTGGGTCACTCACTGTGTAACTGTGCAGAGTCACTGTTTATTCAGGGTTAGGGTCACTGTATATCTGTACAGAATCACTGTTTATTCAGGGTGAGGGTCACAGTGTCTAGGTACACAGTCACTGTCTATTCAGGGTGAGGGTCACTTGCTGTAATTGTACAAAGTCACTGTTTATTCAGGGTGAGGGTCACTGTATAACTGTACAGAGTCACTGTTTTTTCAGGGTGAGGGTCACAGTGTAGCTGTACAGAGTCACTGTTTATTCAGGGTGAGGGTCACTGTCTCTCTGTACAGAGTCACTGTTTATTCAGGGTGAGGGTCAGTGTGTAACTGTACAGAGTCACTGTTTATTCAGGGTGAGGGTCACTGTAACTGTACAGAGTCACTGTTTATTCAGGGTGAGGGTCACTGACTGTATCTGTACAGAGTCACTGTTTATTCAGGGTGAGGGTCACTGTGTAACTGTGCAGGTTCACTGTTTATTCCGGGTGAGGTTCACTGTGAAACTGTACGGAGTCACTGTTTATTCCCGGTGAGGGTCAGTGTGTAACTGTACAGGGTCACTGTTTATTTAGGGTGACGGTCACTGTATAACTGTACAGAATCACTGTTTATTCAGGGTGAGGTTCACTGTGTAACTGTACAGGTCACTGTTTATTCAGGGTAATTGTCACTCACTGTGTAACTGTACAGTGTCACTGTTTATTCCGCGTGAGGGTCATTTACTGTGTAAATGTACAGAATCACTGTTTATTCAGGGTGTGGGTCACTCTGTCTTGTACAGAGTCGCTGTTTATTGAGGGTGAGAGTCACTGTGTAACTGTACAGAGTCACCGTTTATTCAGGGTGAGGGTCACTGTAACTTCACAGAGTCACTGTTTATCCAGGGTGAGGGTCACGGTGTAACTATACAGAGTCACTGTTTATTCAGGGTGAGGGTCACTCACTGTGTAACTGTGCAGAGTCACTGTTTATTCAGGGTGAGGGTCACTGTATAACTGTACAGAATCACTGTTTATTCAGGGTGAGGGTCACAGTGTCTAGGTACACAGTCACTGTTTATTCAGGGTGAGGGTCACTCGCTGTAACTGTACAGAGTCACTGTTTATTCAGGGTGAGGGTCACTGTGTAACTGTACAAAGTCACTGTTTATTCAGGGTGAGGGTTACTGTGTCACTGTACAGAGTCACTGTTTATTCAGGGTGAGAGTCACTGTGTAACTGTACAGAGTCACCGTTTATTCAGGGTGAGGGTCACTGTAACTTTACAGAGTCACTGTTTATCCAGGGTGAGGGTCACGGTGTAACTATACAGAGTCACTGTTTATTCAGGGTGAGGGTCACTCACTGTGTAACAGTGCAGAGTCACTGTTTATTCAGGGTGAGGGTCACTGTATAACTGTACAGAATCACTGTTTATTCAGGGTGAGGGTCACAGTGTCTAGGTACACAGTCACTGTTTATTCAGGGTGAGGGTCACTCGCTGTAACTGTACAGAGTCACTGTTTATTCAGGGTGAGGGTCACTGTGTCTCTGTCCACAGTCACTGTTTATTCAGGGTGAGGGTCACTCATTGTAACTGTACAGAGTCACTGTTTATTGAGGGTGAGGGTCACTGTGTCACTGTACAGAGTCACTGTTTACTCAGGGTGAGGGTCACTGTATAACTGTACAGAGTCACTGTTTATTCAGGGTGAGGGTTAATGTGTGACTGTACAGAGTCACTGTTTATTCAGGGTGAGGGACACTCACTCTGTTACTGTACAGAATCACTGTTTATTCAGGGTGAGGGTCACTGTGTAACTGTACAGGGTCACTGTTTATTCAGGGTGAGGGTCACTGTGTAACTGTACAGAGTCACTGTTTATTCAGGGTGAGGGTTACTGTGTCACTGTACAGAGTCACTGTATATTCAGGGTGAGGGTCACTCACGGTGTCACTGTACAGAGTCACTTTTTATTCAGGGTGAGGGTCACTGTGTAATTGTACAGATTCATTCTTTATTCAGTGTGAGGGTTACTGTGTCACTCTACAGAGTCACTGTTTAATGAGGGTGAGGATCACTGTGTAGCTGTACAGAGTCACTGTTTATTCAGGGTGAGGATCACTGTGTAACTGTACAGAGTCAGTGTTTATTCTGGGTGAGGATCACTGTGTAACTGTACAGAGTCAGTGTTTATTCTGGGTGAGGGTCACTGTGTAACTGTACAGAGTCACTGTTCATTCAGGGTGAGGATCACTGTGTAACTGTACAGAGTCAGTGTTTATTCTGGGTGAGGGTCACTGTGTAACTGTACAGAGTCACTGTTTATTCTGGGTGAGGGTCACTCGCTGTGTCACTCTACAGAGTCACTGTTTATTCAGGGTGAGGTTCACTGTGAAACTGTACAGAATCACTGTTTTACTGAGGTTCAGGGTCACTGGTAACTGTACAGAGAGACTGTTTATTCAGGGTGAGGGTCACTGTGTAATTGTACACAGTCAGTATTTATTCCTGGTGAGGGTCACTTGCTGTGTAACTGTACAGGGTCACTGTTTATTCAGGGTGAGGATCACTCACTGTGTAACTGTACACAGTGTTTACGCAGGGTGAGGGTCACTGCGTAACTGTACAGAGTCACTGTTTATTCAGGGTGAGGGTCACTCACTGTGTCACTGTACAGAGTCACTTTTTATTCAGGATGAGGGTCACTGTGCAATTGTACATAGTCATTCTTTATTCAGTGTGAGGGTTACTGTGTCACTCTATAGAGTCACTGTTAATTCAGGGTGAGGGTCACTGTTTAACTGGACAGGGTCACTGTTCATTCAGGGTGAGGGTTACTGTGTAACTGTACAGAGTCACTGTTTATTCATGGTGAGGGTCACTCACTGTGTCACTGTTTATTCAGGGTGAGGGACACTCACTCTGTTACTGTATAGAATCACTGTTTATTCAGGGTGAGGGTTACTGTGTCACTGTACAGAGTCACTGATTATTCAGGGTGAGGGTCACTCACTATGTCACTGTACAGAGTCACTTTTTATTCAGGGTGAGGGTCACTGTGTAATTGTACAGAGTCATTCTTTATTCAGTGTGAGGGTTACTGTGTCACTCCACAGAGTCACTGTTTATTCAGGGTGAGGATCACTGTGTAACTGGACAGAGTCACTGTTCATTCAGGGTGAGGGTCACTGTTGAACTGTACAGAGTCACTGTTTATTCAGGGTGAGGATCACTGTGTAACTGGACAGAGTCACTGTTCATTCAGGGTGAGGATCACTGTGTAACTGTACAGAGTCACCAGTTATTCTGGGTGAGGGTCACTGTGTAACTATACAGAGACACTGTTTATTCTGGGTGAGGTTCACTCGCTGTGTCACTCTACAGAGTCACTGTTTATTCAGGGTGAGGTTCACTGTGAAACTGCATAAAGTCACTGTTTTATTGAGGGTGAGGGTCACTGTGTAACTGTACAGTCACTGTTTATTAAGGATGAGGGTCACTGTTGAACTGTACAGAGTCACTGTTTATTCAGGGTGAGGATCACTCACTCTGTAACTGTACACAGTCACTGTTTACTCAGCGTGAGGGTCACTGTGTAACTGTACAGAGTCACTGTTTATTAAGGATGAGGGTCACCGTGTCACTGTACAGAGTCACTGTTTATTGAGGGTGAGGATCACCGAGTCACTGTACAGAGTCACTTTTTATTCAGGGTGAGGGTCACTGTGTCACTCTGCAGAGTCACTGGTAATTCAGGGTGAGGGTCACTGTTTAACTGGACAGGGTCACTGTTCATTCAGGGTGAGGGTCACTGTGTAAGTGTACAGAGTCATTGTTTATTCTGGGTGAGGGTCACTCACTGTGTCACTGTACAGAGTCACTGTTTATTCAGGGTGACGGTCACTGTATAACTGTACAGAATCACTGTTTATTCAGGGTGAGGGTCACTGTGTAATTGTGCACAGTCAGTATTTATTCCGGGTGACGGTCATTCGCTGTGTAACTGTACAGGGTCACTGTTTATTCAGGGTGAGGATCACTCACTGTGTAACTGTACACAGTCACTGTTTATTGAGGGTGAGGGTCACTCACTGTGTCACTGTACAGAGTCACTTTTTATTCAGTGTGAGGGTCACTGTGCAATTGTACAGAGTCTTACTTTATTCAGTGTGAGGGTTACTGTGTCACTCTACAGAGTCACTGTTCATTTAGGGTGAGGGTCACTGTTTAACTGGACAGGGTCACTGTTCATTCAGGGTGAGGGTTACTGTGTCACTGTACAGAGTCACTGTTTATTCAGGGTGAGGGTCACTGTGGAACTGTACAGAGTCACTGTTTACTCAGGGGGAGGGTCACTCACTGTGTAACTATACAGAGTCACTATTTGCTCAGGGTGAGGGTCACTGTGTCTCTGTACAGAGTCACTGTTTATTAAGGGTGAGGGTCACTGTGTAACTGTACAGAGTCACTGTTTATTCAGGGTGAGGGTCACTCATTGTAAGTGTACAGAGTCACTGTTTATTCAGTGTGAGGGTTACTGTGTCACTCTATAGAGTCACTGTTAATTCAGGGTGAGGGTCACTGTTTAACTGGACAGGGTCACTGTTCATTCAGGGTGAGGGTTACTGTGTAACTGTACAGAGTCACTGTTTATTCATGGTGAGGGTCACTCACTGTGTCACTGTACAGAGTCACTTTTTATTCAGGGTGAGGGTCACTGTGTAATTGTACAGAGTCATTCTTTATTCAGTGTGAGGGTTACTGTGTCACTCCACAGAGTCACTGTTTATTCAGGGTGAGGATCACTGTGTAACTGGACAGAGTCACTGTTCATTCAGGGTGAGGATCACTGTGTAACTATACAGAGTCACTGTTTATTCTGGGTGAGGTTCACTCGCTGTGTCACTCTACAGAGTCACTGTTTATTCAGGGTGAGGTTCACTGTGAAACTGCATAAAGTCACTGTTTTATTGAGGATGAGGGTCATTGTTGAACTGTACAGAGTCACTGTTTATTCAGGGTGAGGATCACTCACTCTGTAACTGTACACAGTCACTGTTTACTCAGCGTGAGGGTCACTGTGTAACTGTACAGAGTCACTGTTTATTAAGGATGAGGGTCACCGTGTCACTGTACAGAGTCACTGTTTATTGAGGGTGAGGATCACCGAGTCACTGTACAGAGTCACTTTTTATTCAGGGTGAGGGTCACTGTGTCACTCTGCAGAGTCACTGGTAATTCAGGGTGAGGGTCACTGTTTAACTGGACAGGGTCACTGTTCATTCAGGGTGAGGGTCACTGTGTAAGTGTACAGAGTCATTGTTTATTCTGGGTGAGGGTCACTCACTGTGTCACTGTACAGAGTCACTGTTTATTCAGGGTGAGGGTCAGTGTGTAACTGTACAGGGTCACTGTTTATTCAGGGTGACGGTCACTGTATAACTGTACAGAATCACTGTTTATTCAGGGTGAGGGTCACTGTGTAACTGTACAGAGTCACTGTTTTATTGAGGGTGAGGGTCATTGTTTAATTGTACAGGGTCACTGTTTATTCTGGGTGAGAGACACTGCGTAACTCTACAGTCACTGTTTACTCAGGGTGAGGGTCACAGTGTCTAGGTACACAGTCACTGTCTATTCAGGGTGACGGTCACTTGCTGTAATTGTACAAAGTCACTGTTTATTCAGGGTGAGGGTTACTGTGTTACTGTACAGAGTCACTGCTTATTCAGGGTGAGGATCACTGTGTAACTGTACAGAGTCACTGTTTATTCAGGGTGAGGGTCACTGTATAACTGTACAGAGTCACTGTTTTTTCAGGGTGAGGGTCACAGTGTAGCTGTACAGAGTCACTGTTTATTCAGGGTGAGGGTCACTGTCTCTCTGTACAGAGTCACTGTTTATTCAGGGTGAGGGTCAGTGTGTAACTGTACAGAGTCACTGTTTATTCAGGGGGAGGGTCACTGTAACTGTACAGAGTCACTGTTTATTCAGGGTGAGGGTCACTGACTGTATCTGTACAGAGTCACTGTTTATTCAGGGTGAGGGTCACTGTGTAACTGTGCAGGTTCACTGTTTATTCCGGGTGAGGTTCACTGTGAAACTGTACGGAGTCACTGTTTATTCCCGGTGAGGGTCAGTGTGTAACTGTACAGGGTCACTGTTTATTCAGGGTGACGGTCACTGTATAACTGTACAGAATCACTGTTTATTTAGGGTGACGGTCACTGTATAACTGTACAGAATCACTGTTTATTCAGGGTGAGGTTCACTGTGTAACTGTACAGAGTCACTGTTTATTCAGGGTAATTGTCACTCACTGTGTAACTGTACAGTGTCACTGTTTATTCCGCGTGAGGGTCATTTACTGTGTAAATGTACAGAATCACTGTTTATTCAGGGTGTGGGTCACTCTGTCTTGTACAGAGTCGCTGTTTATTGAGGGTGAGAGTCACTGTGTAACTGTACAGAGTCACCGTTTATTCAGGGTGAGGGTCACTGTAACTTCACAAAGTCACTGTTTATCCAGGGTGAGGGTCACGGTGTAACTATACAGAGTCACTGTTTATTCAGGGTGAGGGTCACTGTATAACTGTACAGAATCACTGTTTATTCAGGGTGAGGGTCACAGTGTCTAGGTACACAGTCACTGTTTATTCAGGGTGAGGGTCACTCGCTGTAACTGTACAGAGTCACTGTTTATTCAGGGTGAGGGTCACTGTGTAACTGTACAAAGTCACTGTTTATTCAGGGTGAGGGTTACTGTGTCACTGTACAGAGTCACTGTTTATTCAGGGTGAGAGTCACTGTGTAACTGTACAGAGTCACCGTTTATTCAGGGTGAGGGTCACTGTAACTTTACAGAGTCACTGTTTATCCAGGGTGAGGGTCACGGTGTAACTATACCGAGTCACTGTTTATTCAGGGTGAGGGTCACTCACTGTGTAACTGTGCAGAGTCACTGTTTATTCAGGGTGAGGGTCACTGTTTAACTGTACAGAGTCACTGATTATTCAGGGTGAGGGTTACTGTGTAAATGTACAGAGTCACTTTTTATTCAGGGTGAGGGTCACTCACTTTGTCACTATACAGAGTCACTGTTTATTCAGGGTGAGGGTCACTGTATAACTGGACAGGGTAACTGTTCATTCAGCGTGAGGGTCACTGTGTAACTGTACAGAGTCACTGTTTATTCTGGTTGAGGGTCACTCACTGTGTCACTGTACAGAGTCACTGTTTATTCAGGGTGAGGGTCACTGTGTAACTGTACAGAGTCACTGTTTATTCAGCGTTAGGGTCATTCACTGTGTAACTGTACAGAGTCACTGTTTTATTGAGGGTGAGGGTCACTGTGTAACTGTACAGAGTCAGTGTTTATTAATGGTGAGGGTCACTGTGTAACTGTATAGAATCACTGTTTATTAAGTGGAGGGTCACTGTGTCACTGTACAGAGTCACTGTTTATTAAGGGTGAGGGTCACTGTGTAACTGTACAGAGTCACTGTTTATTCAGTGTGAGGGTCACTGTGTAACTGTACAGAGTCAGTGTTTATTCAGGGTGAGGGTCACTGTGTAAATGTACATAGTCACTGTTTATTCAGGGTGAGGGTCACTGTAACTGTACAGAGTCACTGTTTATTCAGGGTGAGGTTCACTCACTGTAACTGTACAGAGTCACTGTTTATTCAGGGTGAGGTTCACTCACTGTAACTGTACAGAGTCACTGTTTATTCAGGGTGAGGTTCACTCACTGTGTAACTGTGCAGAGTCACTGTTTATTCAGGGTGAGGGTCACTGTATAACTGTACAGAATCACTGTTTATTCAGGGTGAGGGTCACAGTGTCTAGGAACACAGTCACTGTTTATTCAGGGTGAGGGTCACTCGCTGTAACTGTACAGAGTCACTGTTTATTCAGGGTGAGGGTCACTGTGCAACTGTACAAAGTCACTGTTTATTCAGGGTGAGGGTTACTGTGTCACTGTACATAGTTACTGTTTATTCAGGGCGAGGATCACTGTGTAACTGTACAGAGTCACTGCTTATTCAGGGTGAGGATCACTGTGTAACTGTACAGAGTCACTGTTTATTCAGGGTGAGGGTTACTGTGTAACTTTACAGAGTCACTGCTTATTCAGGGTGAGGGTCACTGTGGAACTGTACAGAGTCACTGTTTACTCAGGGTGAGGGTCACTCACTGTGTAACTGTACAGAATCACTATTTGCTCAGGGTGAGGGTCACTGTGTAACTGTACAGAGTCACTGTTTATTAAGGGTGAGGGTCACTGTGTCTCTGTACACAGTCACTGTTTATTCAGGGTGAGGGTCACTGTGTCTCTGTACACAGTCACTGTTTATTCAGGGTGAGGGTCACTCATTGTAACTGTACAGAGTCACTGTTTATTGAGGGTGAGGGTCACTGTGTAACTGTGCAGAGTCAATGTTTATTCTGGGTGACGGTCACTATATAACTGTAAAGAATCACTGTTTATTCACGGTGAGGGTTACTGTGTAATTGTACAGAGTCACTTTTTATTCAGGGTGAGGGTCACTGTGTAACTGTACAAAGTCACTGTTTATTCAGGGTGAGGGTCACTGTGTAACTGTACAGAGTCACTGTGTATTCAGGGTGAGGGTCACTCACTGTGTAACTGTGCAGAGTCACTGTTTATTCAGGGTTAGGGTCACTGTATAACTGTACAGAATCACTGTTTATTCAGGGTGAGGGTCACCGTGTCTAGGTACACAGTCACTGTTTATTCAGGGTGAGGGTCACTGTGTAACTGTACAAAGTCACTGTTTATTCAGGGTGCGGATCACTGTGTAACTGTACAGAGTCACTGCTCATTCAGGGTGAGGATCACTGTGTAACTGTACAGAGTCACTGCTTATTCAGGGTGAGGGTTACTGTGTCATTGTACAGAGTCACTGTTTATTCAGGGTGAGGGTCACTCACTGTGTCACTGTACAGAGTCACTTTTTATTCAGGGTGAGGGTCACTGTGTAATTGTACAGAGTCATTCTTTATTCAGTGTGAGGGTTACTGTGTCACTCTACAGAGTCACTGTTTATTCAGGGTGAGGATCACTGTGTAACTGTACAGAGTTACTGTTTATTCTGGGTGAGGGTCACTGTGTAACTGTACAGAGTCATTGTTTATTCTGGGTGAGGGTCACTCGCTGTGTTACTCTACAGAGTCACTGTTTATTCAGGGTGAGGTTCACTGTGAAACTGCATAAAGTCACTGTTTTATTGAGGGTGAGGGTCACTGTGTAACTGTACAGTCACTGTTTATTCAGGGTGAGGATCACTCACTGTGTAACTGTACACAGTCACTGTTTACTCAGGGTGAGGTTCACTGTGTAACTGTACAGAGTCACTGTTTATTAAGGATGAGGGTCACTGTGTCACTGTACGGAGTCACTGTTTATTCAGGGTGAGGATCACTGTGTCACTGTACAGAGTCACTTTTTATTCAGGGTGAGGGTCACTGTGTAATTGTACAGAGTCATTCTTTATTCAGTGTGAGGGTTACTGTGTCACTCTACAGAGTCACTGTTTATTCACGGTGAGGATCACTGTGCAACTGGACAGAGTCACTGTTCATTCAGGGTGAGGATCACTGTGTAACTGTACAGAGTTACTGTTTATTCTGGGTGAGGGTCACTGTGTAACTGTACAGAGTCATTGTTTATTCTGGGTGAGGGTCACTCGCTGTGTTACTCTACAGAGTCACTGTTTATTCAGGGTGAGGTTCACTGTGAAACTGCATAAAGTCACTGTTTTATTGAGGGTGAGGGTCACTGTGTAACTGTACAGTCACTGTTTATTCAGGGTGAGGATCACTCACTGTGTAACTGTACACAGTCACTGTTTACTCAGGGTGAGGTTCACTGTGTAACTGTACAGAGTCACTGTTTATTAAGGATGAGGGTCACTGTGTCACTGTACGGAGTCACTGTTTATTCAGGGTGAGGATCACTGTGTCACTGTACAGAGTCACTTTTTATTCAGGGTGAGGGTCACTGTGCAATTGTACAGAGTCATTCTTTATTCAGTGTGAGGGTCACTCACTGTGTAACTGTACAGAGTCACTGTTTATTCAGGGTGACAGTCACTGTAACTATACAGAGTGACTGTTTATTCTGCGTGAGGGTCACTCACTGTGTCACTGTACAGAGTCACTTTTTATTCAGGGTGAGGGTCACTCACTGTGTAACTGTACAGAATCACTATTTGCTCAGGGTGAGGGTCACTGTGTAACTGTACAGAGTCACTGTTTATTAAGGGTGAGGGTCACTGTGTCTCTGTACACAGTCACTGTTTATTCAGGGTGAGGGTCACTGTGTCTCTGTACACAGTCACTGTTTATTCAGGGTGAGGGTCACTCATTGTAACTGTACAGAGTCACTGTTTATTGAGGGTGAGGGTCACTGTGTAACTGTGCAGAGTCACTGTTTATTCTGGGTGAGGGTCACTCACTGTGTCACTGTACAGAGTCACTGTTTATTCAGGGTGACGGTCACTATATAACTGTAAAGAATCACTGTTTATTCAGGGTGAGGGACACTGTGTAACTGTACACAGTCACTGTTTATTCAGGGTGAGGGTCACTCACTGTGTCACTGTACAGAGGCACTGTTTTTTCAGGGTGAGGGTTACTGTGTAATTGTACAGAGTCACTTTTTATTCAGGGTGAGGGTCACTGTGTAACTGTACAAAGTCACTGTTTATTCAGGGTGAGGGTCACTGTGTAACTGTACAGAGTCACTGTGTATTCAGGGTGAGGGTCACTCACTGTGTAACTGTGCAGAGTCACTGTTTATTCAGGGTTAGGGTCACTGTATAACTGTACAGAATCACTGTTTATTCAGGGTGCGGATCACTGTGTAACTGTACAGAGTCACTGCTCATTCAGGGTGAGGATCACTGTGTAACTGTACAGAGTCACTGCTTATTCAGGGTGAGGGTTACTGTGTCATTGTACAGAGTCACTGTTTATTCAGGGTGAGGGTCACTCACTGTGTCACTGTACAGAGTCACTTTTTATTCAGGGTGAGGGTCACTGTGTAATTGTACAGAGTCATTCTTTATTCAGTGTGAGGGTTACTGTGTAACTCTACAGAGTCACTGTTTATTCAGGGTGAGGATCACTGTGTAACTGTACAGAGTTACTGTTTATTCTGGGTGAGGGTCACTGTGTAACTGTACAGAGTCATTGTTTATTCTGGGTGAGGGTCACTCGCTGTGTCACTCTACAGAGTCACTGTTTATTCAGGGTGAGGTTCACTGTGAAACTGCATAAAGTCACTGTTTTATTGAGGGTGAGGGTCACTGTGTAACTGTACAGTCACTGTTTATTCAGGGTGAGGATCACTCACTGTGTAACTGTACACAGTCACTGTTTACTCAGGGTGAGGTTCACTGTGTAACTGTACAGAGTCACTGTTTATTAAGGATGAGGGTCACTGTGTCACTGTACGGAGTCACTGTTTATTCAGGGTGAGGATCACTGTGTCACTGTAGAGAGTCACTTTTTATTCAGGGTGAGGGTCACTGTGCAACTGTACAGAGTCACTGTTTATTCAGGGTGAAGGTCACTGTGTAACTGGACAGAGTCACTGTTTATTCAGGATGAGGGTCACTGTGTAACTGTACAGAGTCACTATTTATTCAGGGTGAGGGTCACTCACTGTGTAACTGTACAGAGTCACTGTTTATTCAGGGTGAGTGTCACTGTGTAACTGTACAGAATCACTGTTTATTCAGGGTGAAGGTTACTCACTGTGTAACTGTACAGAGTCACTGTTTATTCAGGGTGAGTGTCACTGTGTAACTGTACAGAGTCACTGTTTATTCGGGGTAAGGGTCACTCACTGTGTAACTGTACAGGGTCACTGTTTATTCAGGGTGAGGGTCACTGTGTAACTGTACAGAGTCACTGTTTATTAAGGGTGAGGGTCACTGTGTCTCTGTACACAGTCACTGTTTATTCAGGGTGAGGGTCAGTGTGTCTCTGTACACAGTCACTGTTTATTCAGGGTGAGGGTCACTCATTGTAACTGTACAGAGTCACTGTTTATTGAGGGTGAGGGTCACTGTGTAACTGTGCAGAGTCACTGTTTATTCTGGGTGACGGTCACTATATAACTGTAAAGAATCACTGTTTATTCAGGGTGAGGGTTACTGTGTAATTGTACAGAGTCACTTTTTATTCAGGGTGAGGGTCACTGTGTAACTGTACAGAGTCACTGTGTATTCAGGGTGAGGGTCACTCACTGTGTAACTGTGCAGAGTCACTGTTTATTCAGGGTTAGGGTCACTGTATAACTGTACAGAATCACTGTTTATTCAGGGTGAGGGTCACAGTGTCTAGGTACACAGTCACTGTTTATTCAGGGTGAGGGTCACTGTGTAACTGTACAAAGTCACTGTTTATTCAGGGTGCGGATCACTGTGTAACTGTACAGAGTCACTGCTCATTCAGGGTAAGGATCACTGTGTAACTGTACAGAGTCACTGCTTATTCAGGGTGAGGGTTACTGTGTCATTGTACAGAGTCACTGTTTATTCAGGGTGAGGGTCACTCACTGTGTCACTGTACAGAGTCACTTTTTATTCAGGGTGAGGGTCACTGTGTAATTGTACAGAGTCATTCTTTATTCAGTGTGAGGGTTACTGTGTCACTCTACAGAGTCACTGTTTATTCAGGGTGAGGATCACTGTACAACTGGACAGAGTCACTGTTCATTCAGGGTGAGGATCACTGTGTAACTGTACAGAGTTACTGTTTATTCTGGGTGAGGGTCACTGTGTAACTGTACAGAGTCATTGTTTATTCTGGGTGAGGGTCACTCGCTGTGTTACTCTACAGAGTCACTGTTTATTCAGGGTGAGGTTCACTGTGAAACTGCATAAAGTCACTGTTTTATTGAGGGTGAGGGTCACTGTGTAACTGTACAGTCACTGTTTATTCAGGGTGAGGATCACTCACTGTGTAACTGTACACAGTCACTGTTTACTCAGGGTGAGGTTCACTGTGTAACTGTACAGAGTCACTGTTTATTAAGGATGAGGGTCACTGTGTCACTGTACGGAGTCACTGTTTATTCAGGGTGAGGATCACTGTGTCACTGTACAGAGTCACTTTTTATTCAGGGTGAGGGTCACTGTGCAATTGTACAGAGTCATTCTTTATTCAGTGTGAGGGTCACTCACTGTGTAACTGTACAGAGTCACTGTTTATTCAGGGTGACAGTCACTGTAACTATACAGAGTGACTGTTTATTCTGCGTGAGGGTCACTCACTGTGTCACTGTACAGAGTCACTGTTTATTCAGGGTGAGGGTCACTCATTTTTGACTGTACAGAGTCACTGTTTATTGAGGGTGAGGGTCACTGTGTCACTGTACAGAGTCACTGTTTACTCAGCGTGAGGGTCACTGTGTCACTGTACAGAGGCACTGTTTATTCAGGGTGTGGGTCACTGTTTAACTGTACAGAGTCACTGTTTATTCAGGGTGAGGGTCACTGTGCAATTGTACGGAGTCATTCTTTATTCAGTGTGAGGGTTACTGTGTCACTCTACAGAGTCACTGTTTATTCAGGGTGAGGATCACTGTGTAGCTGTACAGAGTCACTGTTTATTCAGGGTGAGGATCACTGTGTAACTGGACAGAGTCACTGTTTATTCTGGGTGAGGGTCACTCGCTGTGTCACTCTACAGAGTCACAGTTTATTCAGGGTGAGGTTCACTGTGAAACTGCATAAAGTCACTGTTTTATTGAGGGTGAGGGTCACTGTGTAACTGTACAGAGTCACTGTTTATTCAGGGTGAGGGTCACTGTGTAACTGTACAGAGTCACTGTTCAGGGTGAGGGTCACTGTGTAATTGTACACAGTCAGTATTTATTCCTGGTGAGGGTCACTTGCTGTGTAACTGTACAGGGTCACTGTTTATTCAGGGTGAGGATCACTCACTGTGTAACTGTACACAGTCAGTGTTTACTCAGGGTGAGGGTCACTGCGTAACTGTACAGAGTCACTGTTTATTCAGGGTGAGGGTCACTCTGCAATTGTACAGAGTCACTCTTTATTCAGTGTGAGGGTTACTGTGTAGCTGTACAGAGTCACTGTTTATTTAGGGTGAGGGTCACTCGCTGTGTAAATGTACAGGGTCACTGTTTATTCAAGGTGAGGATCACTCACTGTTTAACTGTACAGAGTCACTATTTACTCAGGGTGAGGGTCACTGTGTAACTGTACAGAGTCACTGTTTATTAAGGGTGAGGGTCCCTGTGTAACTGTATAGAATCACTGTTTTATTGAGGGTGAGGGTCACTGTGTAACTGTACAGTCACTGTTTATTCAGGGTGAGGGTCACTGTGTCTCTGTCCACAGTCACTGTTTATTCAGGGTGAGGGTCACTCATTGTAACTGTACAGAGTCACTGTTTATTGAGGGTGAGGGTCACTGTGTCACTGTACAGAGTCACTGTTTACTCAGGGTGAGGGTCACTGTATAACTGTACAGAGTCACTGTTTATTCAGGGTGAGGGTTACTGTGTGACTGTACAGAGTCACTGTTTATTCAGGGTGAGGGACACTCACTCTGTTACTGTACAGAATCACTGTTTATTCAGGGTGAGGGTCACTGTGTAACTGTACAGGGTCACTGTTTATTCAGGGTGAGGGTCACTGTGTAACTGTACAGAGTCACTGTTTATTCAGGGTGAGGGTTACTGTGTCACTGTACAGAGTCACTGTATATTCAGGGTGAGGGTCACTCACGGTGTCACTGTACTGAGTCACTTTTTATTCAGGGTGAGGGTCACTGTGTAATTGTACAGATTCATTCTTTATTCAGTGTGAGGGTTACTGTGTCACTCTACAGAGTCACTGTTTAATGAGGGTGAGGATCACTGTGTAGCTGTACAGAGTCACTGTTTATTCAGGGTGAGGATCACTGTGTAACTGTACAGAGTCAGTGTTTATTCTGGGTGAGGATCACTGTGTAACTGTACAGAGTCAGTGTTTATTCTGGGTGAGGGTCACTGTGTAACTGTACAGAGTCACTGTTCATTCAGGGTGAGGATCACTGTGTAACTGTACAGAGTCAGTGTTTATTCTGGGTGAGGGTCACTGTGTAACTGTACAGAGTCACTGTTTATTCTGGGTGAGGGTCACTCGCTGTGTCACTCTACAGAGTCACTGTTTATTCAGGGTGAGGTTCACTGTGAAACTGTACAGAATCACTGTTTTACTGAGGTTCAGGGTCACTGGTAACTGTACAGAGAGACTGTTTATTCATGGTGAGGGTCACTGTGTAATTGTACACAGTCAGTATTTATTCCTGGTGAGGGTCACTTGCTGTGTAACTGTACAGGGTCACTGTTTATTCAGGGTGAGGATCACTCACTGTGTAACTGTACACAGTGTTTACGCAGGGTGAGGGTCACTGCGTAACTGTACAGAGTCACTGTTTATTCAGGGTGAGGGTCACTCACTGTGTCACTGTACAGAGTCACTTTTTATTCAGGATGAGGGTCACTGTGCAATTGTACATAGTCATTCTTTATTCAGTGTGAGGGTTACTGTGTCACTCTATAGAGTCACTGTTAATTCAGGGTGAGGGTCACTGTTTAACTGGACAGGGTCACTGTTCATTCAGGGTGAGGGTTACTGTGTAACTGTACAGAGTCACTGTTTATTCATGGTGAGGGTCACTCACTGTGTCACTGTTTATTCAGGGTGAGGGACACTCACTCTGTTACTGTATAGAATCACTGTTTATTCAGGGTGAGGGTTACTGTGTCACTGTACAGAGTCACTTCAGGGTGAGGGTCACTCACTATGTCACTGTACAGAGTCACTTTTTATTCAGGGTGAGGGTCACTGTGTAATTGTACAGAGTCATTCTTTATTCAGTGTGAGGGTTACTGTGTCACTCCACAGAGTCACTGTTCATTCAGGGTGAGGATCACTGTGTAACTGTACAGAGTCACTAGTTATTCTGGGTGAGGGTCACTGTGTAACTATACAGAGACACTGTTTATTCTGGGTGAGGTTCACTCGCTGTGTCACTCTACAGAGTCACTGTTTATTCAGGGTGAGGTTCACTGTGAAACTGCATAAAGTCACTGTTTTATTGAGGGTGAGGGTCACTGTGTAACTGTACAGTCACTGTTTATTAAGGATGAGGGTCACTGTTGAACTGTACAGAGTCACTGTTTATTCAGGGTGAGGATCACTCACTCTGTAACTGTACACAGTCACTGTTTACTCAGCGTGAGGGTCACTGTGTAACTGTACAGAGTCACTGTTTATTAAGGATGAGGGTCACCGTGTCACTGTACAGAGTCACTGTTTATTGAGAATGAGGATCACCGAGTCACTGTACAGAGTCACTTTTTATTCAGGGTGAGGGTCACTGTGTCACTCTGCAGAGTCACTGGTAATTCAGGGTGAGGGTCACTGTTTAACTGGACAGGGTCACTGTTCATTCAGGGTGAGGGTCACTGTGTAAGTGTACAGAGTCATTGTTTATTCTGGGTGAGGGTCACTCACTGTGTCACTGTACAGAGTCACTGTTTATTCAGGGTGACGGTCACTGTATAACTGTACAGAATCACTGTTTATTCAGGGTGAGGGTCACTGTGTAACTGTACAGAGTCACTGTTTTATTGAGGGTGAGGGTCATTGTTTAATTGTACAGGGTCACTGTTTATTCTGGGTGAGAGACACTGCGTAACTCTACAGTCACTGTTTACTCAGGGTGAGGGTCACTGTGTAACTGTACAGAGTCGCTGTTTATTCAGAGTGAGGGTCACTGTGTAAATGTACAGAGTCAGTGTTTATTCAGGGTAAGTGTCACTCACTGCGTAACTGTACAGAGGCACTGTTTATTCAGGGTGAGGATCACTGTGTAACTGTACAGAGTCACTGTTTATTCAGGGTGAGGGTCACTGTGCAACTGTACAGAATCACTGTTTATTAAGGGTGAGGGTCACTGTAACTGTACAGAGTCACTGTTCATTCAGGGTGAGGATCACTTTGTAACTGTACAGAGTCACTGTTTATTCTGGGTGAGGGTCACTTGCTGTGTCACTCTACAGAGTCACTGTTTATTCTGGATGAGGTTCACTGTGAAACTGCATAAAGTCACTGTTTATTCAGGGGGAGGGTCACTGTGTAATTGTACACAGTCAGTATTTATTCCGGGTGACGGTCATTCGCTGTGTAACTGTACAGGGTCACTGTTTATTCAGGGTGAGGATCACTCACTGTGTAACTGTACACAGTCACTGTTTATTGAGGGTGAGGGTCACTCACTGTGTCACTGTACAGAGTCACTTTTTATTCAGTGTGAGGGTCACTGTGCAATTATACAGAGTCTTACTTTATTCAGTGTGAGGGTTACTGTGTCACTCTACAGAGTCACTGTTCATTTAGGGTGAGGGTCACTGTTTAACTGGACAGGGTCACTGTTCATTCAGGGTGAGGGTTACTGTGTCACTGTACAGAGTCACTGTTTATTCAGGGTGAGGGTCACTGTGGAACTGTACAGAGTCACTGTTTACTCAGGGGGAGGGTCACTCACTGTGTAACTATACAGAGTCACTATTTGCTCAGGGTGAGGGTCACTGTGTCTCTGTACAGAGTCACTGTTTATTAAGGGTGAGGGTCACTGTGTAACTGTACAGAGTCACTGTTTATTCAGGGTGAGGGTCACTCATTGTAAGTGTACAGAGTCACTGTTTATTGAGGGTGAGGGTCACTGTGTCACTGTACAGAGTCACTGTTTACTCAGGGTGAGGGTCACTGTATAACTGTACAGAGTCACTGTTTATTCAGGGTGAGGGTTACTGTGTGACTGTACAGAGTCACTGTTTATTCAGGGTGAGGGACACTCACTCTGTTACTGTACAGAATCACTGTTTATTCAGGGTGAGGGTCACTGTGTAACTGTACAGGGTCACTGTTTATTCAGGGTGAGGGTCACTGTGTAACTGTACAGGGTCACTGTTTATTCAGGGTGAGGATCACTCACTGTGTAACTGTACACAGTCAGTGTTTACTCAGGGTGAGGGTCACTGCGTAACTGTACAGAGTCACTGTTTATTCAGGGTGAGGGTCACTCACTGTGTCACTGTACAGAGTCACTTTTTATTCAGGATGAGGGTCACTGTGCAATTGTACATAGTCATTCTTTATTCAGTGTGAGGGTTACTGTGTCACTCTATAGAGTCACTGTTAATTCAGGGTGAGGGTCACTGTTTAACTGGACAGGGTCACTGTTCATTCAGGGTGAGGGTTACTGTGTAACTGTACAGAGTCACTGTTTATTCATGGTGAGGGTCACTCACTGTGTCACTGTACAGAGTCACTTTTTATTCAGGGTGAGGGACACTGTGTAATTGTACAGAGTCATTCTTTATTCAGTGTGAGGGTTACTGTGTCACTCCACAGAGTCACTGTTTATTCAGGGTGAGGATCACTGTGCAACTGGACAGAGTCACTGTTCATTCAGGGTGAGGATCACTGTGTAACTGTACAGAGTCACTAGTTATTCTGGGTGAGGGTCACTGTGTAACTATACAGAGTCACTGTTTATTCTGGGGAGGTTCACTCGCTGTGTCACTCTACAGAGTCACTGTTTATTCAGGGTGAGGTTCACTGTGAAACTGCATAAAGTCACTGTTTTATTGAGGATGAGGGTCATTGTTGAACTGTACAGAGTCACTGTTTATTCAGGGTGAGGATCACTCACTCTGTAACTGTACACAGTCACTGTTTACTCAGCGTGAGGGTCACTGTGTAACTGTACAGAGTCACTGTTTATTAAGGATGAGGGTCACCGTGTCACTGTACAGAGTCACTGTTTATTGAGGGTGAGGATCACCGAGTCACTGTACAGAGTCACTTTTTATTCAGGGTGAGGGTCACTGTGTCACTCTGCAGAGTCACTGGTAATTCAGGGTGAGGGTCACTGTTTAACTGGACAGGGTCACTGTTCATTCAGGGTGAGGGTCACTGTGTAACTGTACAGAGTCGCTGTTTATTCAGAGTGAGGGTCACTGTGTAAATGTACAGAATCACTGTTTATTCAGGGTGACGGTCACTGTAACTGTACAGAGTCACTGTTCATTCAGGGTGAGGATCACTTTGTAACTGTACAGAGTCACTGTTTATTCTGGGTGAGGGTCACTTGCTGTGTCACTCTACAGAGTCACTGTTTATTCTGGATGAGGTTCACTGTGAAACTGCATAAAGTCACTGTTTATTCAGGGGGAGGGTCACTGTGTAATTGTACACAGTCAGTATTTATTCCGGGTGACGGTCATTCGCTGTGTAACTGTACAGGGTCACTGTTTATTCAGGGTGAGGATCACTCACTGTGTAACTGTACACAGTCACTGTTTATTGAGGGTGAGGGTCACTCACTGTGTCACTGTACAGAGTCACTTTTTATTCAGTGTGAGGGTCACTGTGCAATTGTACAGAGTCTTTCTTTATTCAGTGTGAGGGTTACTGTGTCACTCTACAGAGTCACTGTTCATTTAGGGTGAGGGTCACTGTTTAACTGGACAGGGTCACTGTTCATTCAGGGTGAGGGTTACTGTGTCACTGTACAGAGTCACTGTTTATTCAGGGTGAGGGTCACTGTGGAACTGTACAGAGTCACTGTTTACTCAGGGGGAGGGTCACTCACTGTGTAACTATACAGAGTCACTATTTGCTCAGGGTGAGGGTCACTGTGTCTCTGTACAGAGTCACTGTTTATTAAGGGTGAGGGTCACTGTGTAACTGTACAGAGTCACTGTTTATTCAGGGTGAGGGTCACTGTGTAACTGTACAGAGTCACTTTTTATTCAGGGTGAGGGTCACTGTGTCACTGTGCAGAGTCACTGTTTATTCTGGGTGAGGGTCACTCATTGTGTAACTGTACAGAGTCATTGTTTATTCAGGGTAAGGATCACTGTGTAACTGTACAGAGTCACTGTGTATTCAGGGTGAGGGTCACTCACTGTGTAACTGTGCAGAGTCACTGTTTATTCAGGGTTAGGGTCACTGTATATCTGTACAGAATCACTGTTTATTCAGGGTGAGGGTCACAGTGTCTAGGTACACAGTCACTGTCTATTCAGGGTGAGGGTCACTTGCTGTAATTGTACAAAGTCACTGTTTATTCAGGGTGAGGGTTACTGTGTTACTGTACAGAGTCACTGCTTATTCAGAGTGAGGATCACTGTGTAACTGTACAGAGTCACTGTTTATTCAGGGTGAGGGTCACTGTATAACTGTACAGAGTCACTGTTTTTTCAGGGTGAGGGTCACAGTGTAGCTGTACAGAGTCACTGTTTATTCAGGGTGAGGGTAACTGTCTCTCTGTACAGAGTCACTGTTTTTTCAGGGTGAGGGTCACAGTGTAGCTGTACAGAGTCACTGTTTATTCAGGGTGAGGGTAACTGTCTCTCTGTACAGAGTCACTGTTTATTCAGGGTGAGGGTCAGTGTGTAACTGTACAGAGTCACTGTTTATTCAGGGTGAGGGTCACTGTAACTGTACAGAGTCACTGTTTATTCAGGGTGAGGGTCACTGACTGTATCTGTACAGAGTCACAGTTTATTCAGGGTGAGGGTCACTGTGTAACTGTGCAGGTTCACTGTTTATTCCGGGTGAGGTTCACTGTGAAACTGTACGGAGTCACTGTTTATTCCCGGTGAGGGTCAGTGTGTAACTGTACAGGGTCACTGTTTATTCAGGGTGACGGTCACTGTATAACTGTACAGAATCACTGTTTATTCAGGGTGACGGTCACTGTATAACTGTACAGAATCACTGTTTATTCAGGGTGAGGTTCACTGTGTAACTGTACAGAGTCACTGTTTATTCAGGGTAATTGTCACTCACTGTGTAACTGTACAGTGTCACTGTTTATTCCGCGTGAGGGTCATTTACTGTGTAAATGTACAGAATCACTGTTTATTCAGGGTGTGGGTCACTCTGTCTTGTACAGAGTCGCTGTTTATTGAGGGTGAGAGTCACTGTGTAACTGTACAGAGTCACCGTTTATTCAGGGTGAGGGTCACTGTAACTTTACAGAGTCACTGTTTATCCAGGGTGAGGGTCACGGTGTAACTATACAGAGTCACTGTTTATTCAGGGTGAGGGTCACTCACTGTGTAACTGTGCAGAGTCACTGTTTATTCAGGGTGAGGGTCACTGTATAACTGTACAGAATCACTGTTTATTCAGGGTGAGGGTCACAGTGTCTAGGTACACAGTCACTGTTTATTCAGGGTGAGGGTCACTCGCTGTAAGTGTACAGAGTCACTGTTTATTCAGGGTGAGGGTCACTGTGTAACTGTACAAAGTCACTGTTTATTCAGGGTGAGGGTTACTGTGTCACTGTACAGAGTCACTGTTTATTCAGGGTGAGGGTCACTGTGTAACTGTACAGAGTCACTGTTTATTCAGGGTGAGGGTCACTCATTGTAACTGTACAGAGTCACTGTTTATTGAGGGTGAGGGTCACTGTGTAAATGTACAGAGTCACTGTTTATTCTGGGTGAGAGTCACTCACTGTGTCACTGTACAGAGTCACTGTTTCTTCAGGGTGAGGGTCACTCACTGTGTCACTGTACAGAGGCACTGTTTTTTCAGGGTGAGGGTCACTGTGTAATTGTACAGAGTCACTTTTTATTCAGGGTGAGGGTCACTGTGTAACTGTACAAAGTCACTGTTTATTCAGGGTGAGGGTCACTGTGTAACTGTACAGAGTCACTGTGTATTCAGGGTGAGGGTCACTCTCTGTGTAACTGTGCAGAGTCACTGTTTATTCAGGGTTAGGGTCACTGTATAACTGTACAGAATCACTCTTTATTCAGGGTGAGGGTCACAGTGTCTAGGTACACAGTCACTGTTTATTCAGGGTGAGGGTCACTCGCTGTAACTGTACAGAGTCACTGTTTATTCAGGGTGAGGGTCACTGTATAACTGCACAGAGTCACTGTTTATTCAGGGTGAGAGTCACTATGTAACTGTACAGAGTCAGTGATTATTCTGGGTGAGGGTCACTGTGGAACCGTGCAGAGTCACTGTTTATTCCGGGTGAGGGTCACTCGCTGTGTAAATGTACAGGGTCACTGTTTATTCAGGGTGAGGGTCACTCACTGTGTAACTGTACAGAGTCACTGTTTATTAAGGGTGAGGATCACTGTGTAACTGTACAGAGTCACTGTTTATTAAGGGTGAGGGTCACTGTGTAACTGTACAGAGTCACTGTTTATTCAGGGTGAGGGTCACTGTGTAACTGTACAGAGTCACTTTTTATTCAGGGTGAGGGTCACTGTGTCACTGTGCAGAGTCACTGTTTATTCTGGCTGAGGGTCACTCATTGTGTAACTGTACAGAGTCATTGTTTATTCAGGGTAAGGGTCACTGTGTAACTGTACAGAGTCACTGTGTATTCAGGGTGAGGGTCACTCACTGTGTAACTGTGCAGAGTCACTGTTTATTCAGGGTTAGGGTCACTGTATATCTGTACAGAATCACTGTTTATTCAGGGTGAGGGTCACAGTGTCTAGGTACACAGTCACTGTCTATTCAGGGTGAGGGTCACTTGCTGTAATTGTACAGAGTCACTGTTTATTCAGGGTGAGGGTTACTGTGTTATTGTACAGAGTCACTGCTTATTCAGGGTGAGGATCACTGTGTAACTGTACAGAGTCACTGTTTATTCAGGGTGAGGGTCACTGTATAACTGTACAGAGTCACTGTTTTTTCAGGGTGAGGGTCACAGTGTAGCTGTACAGAGTCGCTGTTTATTCAGGGTGAGGGTCACTGTCTCTCTGTACAGAGTCACTGTTTATTCAGGGTGAGGGTCACTGTATAACTGCACAGAGTCACTGTTTATTCAGGGTGAGAGTCACTATGTAACTGTACAGAATCAGTGATTATTCTGGGTGAGGGTCACTGTGGAACCGTGCAGAGTCACTGTTTATTCCGGGTGAGGGTCACTCGCTGTGTAAATGTACAGGGTCACTGTTTATTCAGGGTGAGGGTCACTCACTGTGTAACTGTACAGAGTCACTGTTTATTAAGGGTGAGGATCACTGTGTAACTGTACAGAGTCACTGTTTATTCAGGGAGAGGGTCACAGTGTAGCTGTATAGAGTCACTGTTTATTCAGGGTGAGGGTCACTGTCTCTCTGTACAGAGTCACTGTTTATTCAGGGTGAGGGTCACGGTGTAACTGTACAGAGTCACTGTTTATTCAGGGTGAGGGTTACTGTGTCACTGTACAGAGTCACTGTTTATTCAGGGTGAGGGTCACTCACTGTGTCACTGTACAGAGTCACTTTTTATTCAGGGTGAGGGTCACTGTGTAATTGTACAGAGTCATTCTTTATTCAGTGTGAGGGTTACTGTGTCACTCTACAGAGTCACTGTTTATTCAGGGTGAGGGTCACTCACTGTGTAACTGTACAGAGTCACTGTTTATTCTGGGTGAGGGTCACTCACTGTGTAACTGTACAGATTCATTGTTTATTAAGGGTGAGGGTCACTGTTTAACTGTACAGAGTCACTGATTATTCAGGGTGAGGGTTACTGTGTAAATGTACAGAGTCACTTTTTATTCAGGGTGAGGGTCACTCACTTTGTCACTATACAGAGTCACTGTTTATTCAGGGTGAGGATCACTGTGTAACTGGACAGGGTAACTGTTCATTCAGGGTGAGGGTCACTGTGTAACTGTACAGAGTCACTGTTTATTCTGGTTGAGGGTCACTCACTGTGTCACTGTACAGAGTCACTGTTTATTCAGGGTGAGGGTTACTGTGTAACTGTACAGAGTCACTGTTTATTCAGCGTTAGGGTCATTCACTGTGTAACTGTACAGAGTCACTGTTTTATTGAGGGTGAGGGTCACTGTGTAACTGTACAGAGTCAGTGTTTATTAATGGTGAGGGTCACTGTGTAACTGTATAGAATCACTGTTTATTAAGTGGAGGGTCACTGTGTCACTGTACAGAGTCACTGTTTATTAAGGGTGAGGGTCACTGTGTAACTGTACAGAGTCACTGTGTAACTGTGCAGGGTCACTGTGTAACTGTACAGAGTCACTGTTTATTCTGGATGAGGGTCACTGATTGTGTAACTGTGCACAGTCACTGTTTATTCAGAGTGAGGGTCACTGTGTGACTGTACAGAGTCAGTGTTTATTCAGGGTGAGGGTCACTGTGTAAATGTACAGAGTCACTGTTTATTCAGGGTGAGGGTCACTGTAACTGTACAGAGTCACTGTTTATTCAGGGTGAGGTTCACTCACTGTAACTGTACAGAGTCACTGTTTATTCAGGGTGAGGTTCACTCACTGTAACTGTACAGAGTCACTGTTTATTCAGGGTGAGGTTCACTCACTGTGTAACTGTGCAGAGTCACTGTTTATTCAGGGTGAGGGTCACTGTATAACTGTACAGAATCACTGTTTATTCAGGGTGAGGGTCACAGTGTCTAGGAACACAGTCACTGTTTATTCAGGGTGAGGGTCACTCGCTGTAACTGTACAGAGTCACTGTTTATTCAGGGTGAGGGTCACTGTGCAACTGTACAAAGTCACTGTTTATTCAGGGTGAGGGTTACTGTGTCACTAAATAGTCACTGTTTATTCAGGGCGAGGATCACTGTGTAACTGTACAGAGTCACTGCTTATTCAGGGTGAGGGTCACTGTGTAACTGTACAGAGTCACTGTTTATTCAGGGTGAGGGTTACTGTGTAAGTTTACAGAGTCACTGCTTATTCAGGGTGAGGGTCACTGTGGAACTGTACAGAGTCACTGTTTACTCAGGGTGAGGGTCACTCACTGTGTAACTCTACAGAATCACTATTTGCTCAGGGTGAGGGTCACTGTGTAACTGTACAGAGTCACTGTTTATTAAGGGTGAGGGTCACTGTGTCTCTGTACACAGTCACTGTTTATTCAGGGTGAGGGTCACTCATTGTAACTGTACAGAGTCACTGTTTATTGAGGGTGAGGGTCACTGTGTAACTGTGCAGAGTCACTGTTTATTCTGGGTGACGGTCACTATATAACTGTAAAGAATCACTGTTTATTCAGGGTGAGGGTTACTGTGTAATTGTACAGAGTCACTTTTTATTCAGGGTGAGGGTCACTGTGTAACTGTACAAAGTCACTGTTTATTCAGGGTGAGGGTCACTGTGTAACTGTACAGAGTCACTGTGTATTCAGGGTGAGGGTCACTCACTGTGTAACTGTGCAGAGTCACTGTTTATTCAGGGTTAGGGTCACTGTATAACTGTACAGAATCACTGTTTATTCAGGGTGAGGGTCACAGTGTCTAGGTACACAGTCACTGTTTATTCAGGGTGAGGGTCACTGTGTAACTGTACAAAGTCACTGTTTATTCAGGGTGCGGATCACTGTGTAACTGTACAGAGTCACTGCTCATTCAGGGTGAGGATCACTGTGTAACTGTACAGAGTCACTGCTTATTCAGGGTGAGGGTTACTGTGTCATTGTACAGAGTCACTGTTTATTCAGGGTGAGGGTCACTCACTGTGTCACTGTACAGAGTCACTTTTTATTCAGGGTGAGGGTCACTGTGTAATTGTACAGAGTCTTTCTTTATTCAGTGTGAGGGTTACTGTGTCACTCTACAGAGTCACTGTTTATTCAGGGTGAGGATCACTGTGCAACTGGACAGAGTCACTGTTCATTCAGGGTGAGGATCACTGTGTAACTGTACAGAGTTACTGTTTATTCTGGGTGAGGGTCACTGTGTAACTGTACAGAGTCATTGTTTATTCTGGGTGAGGGTCACTCGCTGTGTTACTCTACAGAGTCACTGTTTATTCAGGGTGAGGTTCACTGTGAAACTGCATAAAGTCACTGTTTTATTGAGGGTGAGGGTCACTGTGTAACTGTACAGTCACTGTTTATTCAGGGTGAGGATCACTCACTGTGTAACTGTACACAGTCACTGTTTACTCAGGGTGAGGTTCACTGTGTAACTGTACAGAGTCACTGTTTATTAAGGATGAGGGTTACTGTGTCACTGTACGGAGTCACTGTTTATTCAGGGTGAGGATCACTGTGTCACTGTACAGAGTCACTTTTTATTCAGGGTGAGGGTCACTGTGCAATTGTACAGAGTCATTCTTTATTCAGTGTGAGGGTCACTCACTGTGTAACTGTACAGAGTCACTGTTTATTCAGGGTGAGGGTCACTGTCTCTCAGTACAGAGTCACTGTTTATTCAGGGTGAGGGTCAGTGTGTAACTGTACAGAGTCACTGTTTATTCAGCGTTAGGGTCATTCACTGTGTAACTGTACAGAGTCACTGTTTTATTGAGGTTGAGGGTCACTGTGTAACTGTACAGAGTCAGTGTTTATTAATGGTGAGGGTCACTGTGTAACTGTATAGAATCACTGTTTATTAAGTGGAGGGTCACTGTGTCACTGTACAGAGTCACTGTTTATTAAGGGTGAGGGTCACTGTGTAACTGTACAGAGTCACTGTGTAACTGTGCAGGGTCACTGTGTAACTGTACAGAGTCACTGTTTATTCTGGGTGAGGGTCACTGATTGTGTAACTGTGCACAGTCACTGTTTATTCAGAGTGAGGGTCACTGTGTGACTGTACAGAGTCAGTGTTTATTCAGGGTGAGGGTCACTGTGTAAATGTACAGAGTCACTGTTTATTCAGGGTGAGGGTCACTGTAACTGTACAGAGTCACTGTTTATTCAGGGTGAGGTTCACTCACTGTAACTGTACAGAGTCACTGTTTATTCAGGGTGAGGTTCACTCACTGTAACTGTACAGAGTCACTGTTTATTCAGGGTGAGGTTCACTCACTGTGTAACTGTGCAGAGTCACTGTTTATTCAGGGTGAGGGTCACTGTATAACTGTACAGAATCACTGTTTATTCAGGGTGAGGGTCACAGTGTCTAGGAACACAGTCACTGTTTATTCAGGGTGAGGGTCACTCGCTGTAACTGTACAGAGTCACTGTTTATTCAGGGTGAGGGTCACTGTGCAACTGTACAAAGTCACTGTTTATTCAGGGTGAGGGTTACTGTGTCACTAAATAGTCACTGTTTATTCAGGGCGAGGATCACTGTGTAACTGTACAGAGTCACTGCTTATTCAGGGTGAGGGTCACTGTGTAACTGTACAGAGTCACTGTTTATTCAGGGTGAGGGTTACTGTGTAAGTTTACAGAGTCACTGCTTATTCAGGGTGAGGGTCACTGTGGAACTGTACAGAGTCACTGTTTACTCAGGGTGAGGGTCACTCACTGTGTAACTGTACAGAATCACTATTTGCTCAGGGTGAGGGTCACTGTGTAACTGTACAGAGTCACTGTTTATTAAGGGTGAGGGTCACTGTGTCTCTGTACACAGTCACTGTTTATTCAGGGTGAGGGTCACTCATTGTAACTGTACAGAGTCACTGTTTATTGAGGGTGAGGGTCACTGTGTAACTGTGCAGAGTCACTGTTTATTCTGGGTGACGGTCACTATATAACTGTAAAGAATCACTGTTTATTCAGGGTGAGGGTTACTGTGTAATTGTACAGAGTCACTTTTTATTCAGGGTGAGGGTCACTGTGTAACTGTACAAAGTCACTGTTTATTCAGGGTGAGGGTCACTGTGTAACTGTACAGAGTCACTGTGTATTCAGGGTGAGGGTCACTCACTGTGTAACTGTGCAGAGTCACTGTTTATTCAGGGTTAGGGTCACTGTATAACTGTACAGAATCACTGTTTATTCAGGGTGAGGGTCACAGTGTCTAGGTACACAGTCACTGTTTATTCAGGGTGAGGGTCACTGTGTAACTGTACAAAGTCACTGTTTATTCAGGGTGCGGATCACTGTGTAACTGTACAGAGTCACTGCTCATTCAGGGTGAGGATCACTGTGTAACTGTACAGAGTCACTGCTTATTCAGGGTGAGGGTTACTGTGTCATTGTACAGAGTCACTGTTTATTCAGGGTGAGGGTCACTCACTGTGTCACTGTACAGAGTCACTTTTTATTCAGGGTGAGGGTCACTGTGTAATTGTACAGAGTCATTCTTTATTCAGTGTGAGGGTTACTGTGTCACTCTACAGAGTCACTGTTTATTCAGGGTGAGGATCACTGTGCAACTGGACAGAGTCACTGTTCATTCAGGGTGAGGATCACTGTGTAACTGTACAGAGTTACTGTTTATTCTGGGTGAGGGTCACTCTGTAACTGTACAGAGTCATTGTTTATTCTGGGTGAGGGTCACTCGCTGTGTTACTCTACAGAGTCACTGTTTATTCAGGGTGAGGTTCACTGTGAAACTGCATAAAGTCACTGTTTTATTGAGGGTGAGGGTCACTGTGTAACTGTACAGTCACTGTTTATTCAGGGTGAGGATCACTCACTGTGTAACTGTACACAGTCACTGTTTACTCAGGGTGAGGTTCACTGTGTAACTGTACAGAGTCACTGTTTATTAAGGATGAGGGTCACTGTGTCACTGTACGGAGTCACTGTTTATTCAGGGTGAGGATCACTGTGTCACTGTACAGAGTCACTTTTTATTCAGGGTGAGGGTCACTGTGCAATTGTACAGAGTCATTCTTTATTCAGTGTGAGGGTCACTCACTGTGTAACTGTACAGAGTCACTGTTTATTCAGGGTGACAGTCACTGTAACTATACAGAGTGACTGTTTATTCTGCGTGAGGGTCACTCACTGTGTCACTGTACAGAGTCACTGTTTATTCAGGGTGAGGGTCACTCACTGTGTAACTGTACAGAATCACTATTTGCTCAGGGTGAGGGTCACTGTGTAACTGTACAGAGTCACTGTTTATTAAGGGTGAGGGTCACTGTGTCTCTGTACACAGTCACTGTTTATTCAGGGTGAGGGTCACTGTGTCTCTGTACACAGTCACTGTTTATTCAGGGTGAGGGTCACTCATTGTAACTGTACAGAGTCACTGTTTATTGAGGGTGAGGGTCACTGTGTAACTGTGCAGAGTCACTGTTTATTCTGGGTGAGGGTCACTCACTGTGTCACTGTACAGAGTCACTGTTTATTCAGGGTGACGGTCACTATATAACTGTAAAGAATCACTGTTTATTCAGGGTGAGGGACACTGTGTAACTGTACACAGTCACTGTTTATTCAGGGTGAGGGTCACTCACTGTGTCACTGTACAGAGGCACTGTTTTTTCAGGGTGAGGGTTACTGTGTAATTGTACAGAGTCACTTTTTATTCAGGGTGAGGGTCACTGTGTAACTGTACAAAGTCACTGTTTATTCAGGGTGAGGGTCACTGTGTAACTGTACAGAGTCACTGTGTATTCAGGGTGAGGGTCACTCACTGTGTAACTGTGCAGAGTCACTGTTTATTCAGGGTTAGGGTCACTGTATAACTGTACAGAATCACTGTTTATTCAGGGTGAGGGTCACAGTGTCTAGGTACACAGTCACTGTTTATTCAGGGTGAGGGTCACTGTGTAACTGTACAGAGTCACTGTTTATTCAGGGTGAGGGTCACTGTGTAACTGTACAGAGTCACTGTTTATTCAGGGAGAGGTTCACTCACTGTGTCACTGTACAGAGTCACTTTTTATTTAGGGTGAGCGTCACTGTGCAATTGCACAGAGTCATTCTTTATTCAGTGTGAGGGTTACTGTGTCACTCTACAGAGTCACTGTTTATTCAGGGTGAGGGTCACTGTGTAACTGTACAGAGTCACTGTTTATTCAGGGTTAGGGTTACTGTGTCACTGTACAGAGTCACTGTTTATTCAGGGTGAGGATCACTGTGTAACTGTACGGAGTCACTGTTTCTTCAGGGTGAAGATCACTGTGTAACTGTACAGAGTCACTGTTTATTCAGGGTGAGGGTCACTGTGTAACTGGACAGGGTAACTGTTCATTCAGGGTGAGGGTCACTTTGTAACTGTACAGAGTCACTGTTTATTCTGGTTGAGGGTCACTCACTGTGTCACTGTACAGAGGCACTGTTTATTCAAGGTGAGGGTCACTGTGAAACTGTACGGAGTCACTCTTTATTCAGGATGAGGCTCACTGTGTAACTGTATAGGATCACTGTATATTCAGGGTGACGGTCACTGTATAACTGTACAGAATCACTGTTCATTCAGGGTTTCGTCACTGTGTCTCTGTACAGAGTCACTGTTTATTCAGGGTGAGGGTCACTGTTTAACTGTACAGAGTCACTATTAATTCAAGGTGTCTCACTGTGTAACTGTACAGAGTCACTGTTTCTTCAGGGTGAGGGTCACTGTGTAACTGTACAGAGTCACTGTTTATTCAGGGTGAGGGTCACTCACTGTGTCACTGTACAGAGTCACTTTTTATTCAGGATGAGGGTCACTGTGTAATTGTACAGAGTCATTCTTTATTCAGTGTGAGGGTTACTGTGTCACTCCACAGAGTCACTGTTTATTCAGGGTGAGGATCACTGTGTAACTGGACAGAGTCATTGTTCATTCAGGGTGAGGATCACTGTGTAACTGTACAGAGTCACTAGTTATTCTGGGTGAGGGTCACTGTGTAACTATACAGAGTCACTGTTTATTCTGGGTGAGGTTCACTCGCTGTGTCACTCTACAGAGTCACTGTTTATTCAGGGTGAGGTTCACTGTGAAACTGCATAAAGTCACTGTTTTATTGAGGATGAGGGTCATTGTTGAACTGTACAGAGTCACTGTTTATTGAGGGTGAGGATCACCGAGTCGCTGTACAGAGTCACTTTTTATTCAGGGTGAGGGTCACTGTGTCACTCTGCAGAGTCACTGGTAATTCAGGGTGAGGGTCACTGTTTAACTGGACAGGGTCACTGTTCATTCAGGGTGAGGGTCACTGTGTAAGTGTACAGAGTCATTGTTTATTCTGGGTGAGGGTCACTCACTGTGTCACTGTACAGAGTCACTGTTTATTCAGGGTGAGGGTCAGTGTGTAACTGTACAGGGTCACTGTTTATTCAGGGTGACGGTCACTGTATAACTGTACAGAATCACTGTTTATTCAGGGTGAGGGTCACTGTGTAACTGTACAGAGTCACTGTTTTATTGAGGGTGAGGGTCATTGTTTAATTGTACAGGGTCACTGTTTATTCTGGGTGAGAGACACTGCGTAACTCTACAGTCACTGTTTACTCAGGGTGAGGGTCACTGTGTAACTGTACAGAGTCGCTGTTTATTCAGAGTGAGGGTCACTGTGTAAATGTACAGAATCACTGTTTATTCAGGGTGACGGTCACTGTAACTGTACAGAGTCACTGTTCATTCAGGGTGAGGATCACTTTGTAACTGTACAGAGTCACTGTTTATTCTGGGTGAGGGTCACTTGCTGTGTCACTCTACAGAGTCACTGTTTATTCTGGATGAGGTTCACTGTGAAACTGCATAAAGTCACTGTTTATTCAGGGAGAGGGTCACTGTGTAATTGTACACAGTCAGTATTTATTCCGGGTGACGGTCATTCGCTGTGTAACTGTACAGGGTCACTGTTTATTCAGGGTGAGGATCACTCACTGTGTAACTGTACACAGTCACTGTTTATTGAGGGTGAGGGTCACTCACTGTGTCACTGTACAGAGTCACTTTTTATTCAGTGTGAGGGTCACTGTGCAATTGTACAGAGTCTTTCTTTATTCAGTGTGAGGGTTACTGTGTCACTCTACAGAGTCACTGTTCATTTAGGGTGAGGGTCACTGTTTAACTGGACAGGGTCACTGTTCATTCAGGGTGAGGGTTACTGTGTCACTGTACAGAGTCACTGTTTATTCAGGGTGAGGGTCACTGTGGAACTGTACAGAGTCACTGTTTACTCAGGGGGAGGGTCACTCACTGTGTAACTATACAGAGTCACTATTTGCTCAGGGTGAGGGTCACTGTGTCTCTGTACAGAGTCACTGTTTATTAAGGGTGAGGGTCACTGTGTAACTGTACAGAGTCACTGTTTATTCAGGGTGAGGGTCACTGTCTAACTGTACAGAGTCACTTTTTATTAAGGGTGAGGGTCACTGTGTCACTGTGCAGAGTCACTGTTTATTCTGGGTGAGGGTCACTGTATATCTGTACAGAATCACTGTTTATTCAGGGTGAGGGTCACAGTGTCTAGGTACACAGTCACTGTCTATTCAGGGTGAGGGTCACTTGCTGTAATTGTACAAAGTCACTGTTTATTCAGGGTGAGGGTTACTGTGTTACTGTACAGAGTCACTGCTTATTCAGGGTGAGGATCACTGTGTAACTGTACAGAGTCACTGTTTATTCAGGGTGAGGGTCACTGTATAACTGTACAGAGTCACTGTTTTTTCGGAGTGAGGGTCACAGTGTAGCTGTACAGAGTCACTGTTTATTCAGGGTGAGGGTAACTGTCTCTCTGTACAGAGTCACTGTTTATTGAGGGTGAGAGTCACTGTGTAACTGTACAGAGTCACCGTTTATTCAGGATGAGGGTCACTGTAACTTTACAGAGTCACTGTTTATCCAGGGTGAGGGTCACGGTGTAACTATACAGAGTCACTGTTTATTCAGGGTGAGGGTCACTCACTGTGTAACTGTGCAGAGTCACTGTTTATTCAGGGTGAGGGTCACTGTATAACTGTACAGAATCACTGTTTATTCAGGGTGAGGGTCACAGTGTCTAGGTACACAGTCACTGTTTATTCAGGGTGAGGGTCACTCGCTGTAACTGTACAGAGTCACTGTTTATTCAGGGTGAGGGTCACTGTGTAACTGTACAAAGTCACTGTTTATTCAGGGTGAGGGTTACTGTGTCACTGTACAGAGTCACTGTTTATTCAGGGTGAGGGTCACTGTGTAACTGGTACAGAGTCACTGTTTATTCAGGGTGAGGGTCACTCATTGTGTAACTGTACAGAGTCACTGTTTATTCTAGGTGAGGGTCACTCACTGTGTAACTGTACAGAGTCACTTTTTATTCAGGGTGAGGGTCACTGTGCAATTGTACAGAGTCATTCTTTATTCAGTGTGAGGGTTACTGTGTCACTCTGCAGAGACACTGTTAATTCAGGGTGAGGGTGACTGTTTAACTGGAGAGGGTCACTGTTCATTCAGGGTGAGGGTTACTGTGTAACTGTACAGAGTCACTGTTTATTCAGGGTGAGGGTCACTCACTGTGTAACTGTACAGAGTCACTGTTTATTCAGGGTGACGGTCACTGTGTAACTATACAGAGTCACTGTTTATTCTGGGTGAGGGTCACTCACTGTGTCACTGTACAGAGTCACTGTTTATTCAGGGTGAGGGTCACTCACTGTGTAACTGTACAGAGTCACTGTTTATTCAGGGTGAGGGTCACTGTGTAACTGTACAGTGTCACTGTTTTATTCAGGGTGAGAGTCAGTGTAACTGTACAGAGTCACTGTTTATTCAGGGTGAGGGTCACTGTGTAACTGGTACAGAGTCACTGTTTATTCAGGGTGAGGGTCACTCATTGTGTAACTGTACAGAGTCACTGTTTATTCTAGGTGAGGGTCACTCACTGTGTAACTGTACAGAGTCACTGTTTGTTCAGGGTGAGAGTCACTGTGTAACTGTACAGAGTCACTGATTATTCAGGGTGAGGGTTACTGTGTAACTGTACAGAGTCACTGTTTATTCAGGGTGAGGGTCACTCACTTTCTCACTATACAGAGTCACTGTTTATTCAGGGTGAGGGTCACTCACTTTGTCAGTATACAGAGTCACTGTTTATTGAGGGTGAGGGTCACTGTGTCCCTGTATAGAGGCACTGTTTATTCAGGGTGAGGGTCACTGTGTAACTGTACAGAGTCACTGTTTATTCAGGGAGAGGTTCACTCACTGTGTCACTGTACAGAGTCACTTTTTATTTAGGGTGAGCGTCACTGTGCAATTGCACAGAGTCATTCTTTATTCAGTGTGAGGGTTACTGTGTCACTCTACAGAGTCACTGTTTATTCAGGGTGAGGGTCACTGTGTAACTGTACAGAGTCACTGTTTATTCAGGGTTAGGGTTACTGTGTCACTGTACAGAGTCACTGTTTATTCAGGGTGAGGATCACTGTGTAACTGTACGGAGTCACTGTTTCTTCAGGGTGAAGATCACTGTGTAACTGTACAGAGTCACTGTTTATTCAGGGTGAGGGTCACTGTGTAACTGGACAGGGTAACTGTTCATTCAGGGTGAGGGTCACTTTGTAACTGTACAGAGTCACTGTTTATTCTGGTTGAGGGTCACTCACTGTGTCACTGTACAGAGGCACTGTTTATTCAAGGTGAGGGTCACTGTGAAACTGTACGGAGTCACTCTTTATTCAGGATGAGGCTCACTGTGTAACTGTATAGGATCACTGTATATTCAGGGTGACGGTCACTGTATAACTGTACAGAATCAGTGTTCATTCAGGGTTTCGTCACTGTGTCTCTGTACAGAGTCACTGTTTATTCAGGGTGAGGGTCACTGTTTAACTGTACAGAGTCACTATTAATTCAAGGTGTCTCACTGTGTAACTGTACAGAGTCACTGTTTCTTCAGGGTGAGGGTCACTGTGTAACTGTACAGAGTCACTGTTTATTCAGGGTGAGGGTCACTCACCGTGTCACTGTACAGAGTTACTTTTTATTCAGTGTGAGGGTCACTGTGCAATTGTACAGAGTCTTACTTTATTCAGTGTGAGGGTTACTGTGTCACTCTACAGAGTCACTGTTCATTTAGGGTGAGGGTCACTGTTTAACTGGACAGGGTCACTGTTCATTCAGGGTGAGGGTTACTGTGTCACTGTACGGAGTCACTGTTTATTCAGGGTGAGGGTCACTGTGGAACTGTACAGAGTCACTGTTTACTCAGGGGGAGGTTCACTCACTGTGTAACTATACAGAGTCACTATTTGCTCAGGGTGAGGGTCACTGTGTCTCTGTACAGAGTCACTGTTTATTAAGGGTGAGGGTCACTGTGTAACTGTACAGAGTCACTGTTTATTCAGGGTGAGGGTCACTCATTGTAACTGTACAGAGTCACTGTTTATTGAGGGTGAGGGTCACTGTGTCACTGTACAGAGTCACTGTTTACTCAGGGTGAGGGTCACAGTGTCTAGGTACACAGTCACTGTCTATTCAGGGTGAGGGTCACTTGCTGTAATTGTACAAAGTCACTGTTTATTCAGGGTGAGGGTTACTGTGTTACTGTACAGAGTCACTGCTTATTCAGGGTGAGGATCACTGTGTAACTGTACAGAGTCACTGTTTATTCAGGGTGAGGGTCACTGTATAACTGTACAGAGTCACTGTTTTTTCGGAGTGAGGGTCACAGTGTAGCTGTACAGAGTCACTGTTTATTCAGGGTGAGGGTAACTGTCTCTCTGTACAGAGTCACTGTTTATTGAGGGTGAGAGTCACTGTGTAACTGTACAGAGTCACCGTTTATTCAGGATGAGGGTCACTGTAACTTTACAGAGTCACTGTTTATCCAGGGTGAGGGTCACGGTGTAACTATACAGAGTCACTGTTTATTCAGGGTGAGGGTCACTCACTGTGTAACTGTGCAGAGTCACTGTTTATTCAGGGTGAGGGTCACTGTATAACTGTACAGAATCACTGTTTATTCAGGGTGAGGGTCACAGTGTCTAGGTACACAGTCACTGTTTATTCAGGGTGAGGGTCACTCGCTGTAACTGTACAGAGTCACTGTTTATTCAGGGTGAGGGTCACTGTGTAACTGTACAAAGTCACTGTTTATTCAGGGTGAGGGTTACTGTGTCACTGTACAGAGTCACTGTTTATTCAGGGTGAGGGTCACTGTGTAACTGGTACAGAGTCACTGTTTATTCAGGGTGAGGGTCACTCATTGTGTAACTGTACAGAGTCACTGTTTATTCTAGGTGAGGGTCACTCACTGTGTAACTGTACAGAGTCACTTTTTATTCAGGGTGAGGGTCACTGTGCAATTGTACAGAGTCATTCTTTATTCAGTGTGAGGGTTACTGTGTCACTCTGCAGAGACACTGTTAATTCAGGGTGAGGGTGACTGTTTAACTGGAGAGGGTCACTGTTCATTCAGGGTGAGGGTTACTGTGTAACTGTACAGAGTCACTGTTTATTCAGGGTGAGGGTCACTCACTGTGTAACTGTACAGAGTCACTGTTTATTCAGGGTGACGGTCACTGTGTAACTATACAGAGTCACTGTTTATTCTGGGTGAGGGTCACTCACTGTGTCACTGTACAGAGTCACTGTTTATTCAGGGTGAGGGTCACTCACTGTGTAACTGTACAGAGTCACTGTTTATTCAGGGTGAGGGTCACTGTGTAACTGTACAGTGTCACTGTTTTATTCAGGGTGAGAGTCAGTGTAACTGTACAGAGTCACTGTTTATTCAGGGTGAGGGTCACTGTGTAACTGGTACAGAGTCACTGTTTATTCAGGGTGAGGGTCACTCATTGTGTAACTGTACAGAGTCACTGTTTATTCTAGGTGAGGGTCACTCACTGTGTAACTGTACAGAGTCACTGTTTGTTCAGGGTGAGAGTCACTGTGTAACTGTACAGAGTCACTGATTATTCAGGGTGAGGGTTACTGTGTAACTGTACAGAGTCACTGTTTATTCAGGGTGAGGGTCACTCACTTTCTCACTATACAGAGTCACTGTTTATTCAGGGTGAGGGTCACTCACTTTGTCAGTATACAGAGTCACTGTTTATTGAGGGTGAGGGTCACTGTGTCCCTGTATAGAGGCACTGTTTATTCAGGGTGAGGGTCACTGTGTAACTGTACAGAGTCACTGTTTATTCAGGGAGAGGTTCACTCACTGTGTCACTGTACAGAGTCACTTTTTATTTAGGGTGAGCGTCACTGTGCAATTGCACAGAGTCATTCTTTATTCAGTGTGAGGGTTACTGTGTCACTCTACAGAGTCACTGTTTATTCAGGGTGAGGGTCACTGTGTAACTGTACAGAGTCACTGTTTATTCAGGGTTAGGGTTACTGTGTCACTGTACAGAGTCACTGTTTATTCAGGGTGAGGATCACTGTGTAACTGTACGGAGTCACTGTTTCTTCAGGGTGAAGATCACTGTGTAACTGTACAGAGTCACTGTTTATTCAGGGTGAGGGTCACTGTGTAACTGGACAGGGTAACTGTTCGGTGAGGGTCACTTTGTAACTGTACAGAGTCACTGTTTATTCTGGTTGAGGGTCACTCACTGTGTCACTGTACAGAGGCACTGTTTATTCAAGGTGAGGGTCACTGTGAAACTGTACGGAGTCACTCTTTATTCAGGATGAGGCTCACTGTGTAACTGTATAGGATCACTGTATATTCAGGGTGACGGTCACTGTATAACTGTACAGAATCAGTGTTCATTCAGGGTTTCGTCACTGTGTCTCTGTACAGAGTCACTGTTTATTCAGGGTGAGGGTCACTGTTTAACTGTACAGAGTCACTATTAATTCAAGGTGTCTCACTGTGTAACTGTACAGAGTCACTGTTTCTTCAGGGTGAGGGTCACTGTGTAACTGTACAGAGTCACTGTTTATTCAGGGTGAGGGTCACTCACCGTGTCACTGTACAGAGTTACTTTTTATTCAGTGTGAGGGTCACTGTGCAATTGTACAGAGTCTTACTCTTTATTCAGTGTGAGGGTTACTGTGTCACTCTACAGAGTCACTGTTCATTTAGGGTGAGGGTCACTGTTTAACTGGACAGGGTCACTGTTCATTCAGGGTGAGGGTTACTGTGTCACTGTACGGAGTCACTGTTTATTCAGGGTGAGGGTCACTGTGGAACTGTACAGAGTCACTGTTTACTCAGGGGGAGGTTCACTCACTGTGTAACTATACAGAGTCACTATTTGCTCAGGGTGAGGGTCACTGTGTCTCTGTACAGAGTCACTGTTTATTAAGGGTGAGGGTCACTGTGTAACTGTACAGAGTCACTGTTCATTCAGGGTGAGGGTTACTGTGTAACTGTACAGAGTCACTGTTTATTCATGGTGAGGGGTCACTCACTGTGTCACTGTACAGAGTCACTTTTTATTCAGGGTGAGGGTCACTGTGTAATTGTACAGAGTCATTCTTTATTCAGTGTGAGGGTTACTGTGTCACTCCACAGAGTCACTGTTTATTCAGGGTGAGGATCACTGTGTAACTGGACAGAGTCACTGTTCATTCAGGGTGAGGATCACTGTGTAACTGTACAGAGTCACTAGTTATTCTGGGTGAGGGTCACTGTGTAACTATACAGAGTCACTGTTTATTCTGGGTGAGGTTCACTCGCTGTGTCACTCTACAGAGTCACTGTTTATTCAGGGTGAGGTTCACTGTGAAACTGCATAAAGTCACTGTTTTATGAGGATGAGGGTCATTGTTGAACTGTACAGAGTCACTGTTTATTCAGGGTGAGGATCACTCACTCTGTAACTGTACACAGTCACTGTTTACTCAGCGTGAGGGTCACTGTGTAACTGTACAGAGTCACTGTTTATTAAGGATGATGGTCACCGTGTCACTGTACAGAGTCACTGTTTATTGAGGGTGAGGATCACCGAGTCACTGTACAGAGTCACTTTTTATTCAGGGTGAGGGTCACTGTGTCACTCTGCAGAGTCACTGGTAATTCAGGGTGAGGGTCACTGTTTAACTGGACAGGGTCACTGTTCATTCAGGGTGAGGGTCACTGTGTAAGTGTACAGAGTCATTGTTTATTCTGGGTGAGGGTCACTCACTGTGTCACTGTACAGAGTCACTGTTTATTCAGGGTGAGGGTCAGTGTGTAACTGTACAGGGTCACTGTTTATTCAGGGTGACGGTCACTGTATAACTGTACAGAATCACTGTTTATTCAGGGTGAGGGTCACTGTGTAACTGTACAGAGTCACTGTTTTATTGAGGGTGAGGGTCATTGTTTAATTGTACAGGGTCACTGTTTATTCTGGGTGAGAGACACTGCGTAACTCTACAGTCACTGTTTACTCAGGGTGAGGGTCACTGTGTAACTGTACAGAGTCGCTGTTTATTCAGAGTGAGGGTCACTGTGTAAATGTACAGAATCACTGTTTATTCAGGGTGACGGTCACTGTAACTGTACAGAGTCACTGTTCATTCAGGGTGAGGATCACTTTGTAACTGTACAGAGTCACTGTTTATTCTGGGTGAGGGTCACTTGCTTTGTCACTCTACAGAGTCACTGTTTATTCTGGATGAGGTTCACTGTGAAACTGCATAAAGTCACTGTTTATTCAGGGAGAGGGTCACTGTGTAATTGTACACAGTCAGTATTTATTCCGGGTGACGGTCATTCGCTGTGTAACTGTACAGGGTCACTGTTTATTCAGGGTGAGGATCACTCACTGTGTAACTGTACACAGTCACTGTCTATTGAGGGTGAGGGTCACTCACTGTGTCACTGTACAGAGTCACTTTTTATTCAGTGTGAGGGTCACTGTGCAATTGTACAGAGTCTTTCTTTATTCAGTGTGAGGGTTACTGTGTCACTCTACAGAGTCACTGTTCATTTAGGGTGAGGGTCACTGTTTAACTGGACAGGGTCACTGTTCATTCAGGGTGAGGGTTACTGTGTCACTGTACGGAGTCACTGTTTATTCAGGGTGAGGGTCACTGTGGAACTGTACAGAGTCACTGTTTACTCAGGGGGAGGGTCACTCACTGTGTAACTATACAGAGTCACTATTTGCTCAGGGTGAGGGTCACTGTGTCTCTGTACAGAGTCACTGTTTATTAAGGGTGAGGGTCACTGTGTAACTGTACAGAGTCACTGTTTATTCAGGGTGAGGGTCACTGTGTAACTGTACAGAGTCACTTTTTATTCAGGGTGAGGGTCACTGTGTCACTGTGCAGAGTCACTGTTTATTCTGGGTGAGGGTCACTCATTGTGTAACTGTACAGAGTCATTGTTTATTCAGGGTAAGGGATCACTGTGTAACTGTACAGAGTCACTGTGTATTCAGGGTGAGGGTCACTCACTGTGTAACTGTGCAGAGTCACTGTTTATTCAGGGTTAGGGTCACTGTATATCTTTACAGAATCACTGTTTATTCAGGGTGAGGGTCACAGTGTCTAGGTACACAGTCACTGTCTATTCAGGGTGAGGGTCACTTGCTGTAATTGTACAAAGTCACTGTTTATTCAGGGTGAGGGTTACTGTGTTACTGTACAGAGTCACTGCTTATTCAGGGTGAGGATCACTGTGTAACTGTACAGAGTCACTGTTTATTCAGGGTCGAGGGTCACTGTATAACTGTACAGAGTCACTGTTTTTTCAGGGTGAGGGTCACAGTGTAGCTGTACAGAGTCACTGTTTATTCAGGGTGAGGGTAACTGTCTCTCTGTACAGAGTCACTGTTTATTGAGGGTGAGAGTCACTGTGTAACTGTACAGAGTCACCGTTTATTCAGGATGAGGGTCACTGTAACTTTACAGAGTCACTGTTTATCCAGGGTGAGGGTCACGGTGTAACTATACAGAGTCACTGTTTATTCAGGGTGAGGGTCACTCACTGTGTAACTGTGCAGAGTCACTGTTTATTCAGGGTGAGGGTCACTGTATAACTGTACAGAATCACTGTTTATTCAGGGTGAGGGTCACAGTGTCTAGGTACACAGTCACTGTTTATTCAGGGTGAGGGTCACTCGCTGTAACTGTACAGAGTCACTGTTTATTCAGGGTGAGGGTCACTGTGTAACTGTACAAAGTCACTGTTTATTCAGGGTGAGGGTTACTGTGTCACTGTACAGAGTCACTGTTTATTCAGGGTGAGGGTCACTGTGTAACTGTACAGAGTCACTGTTTATTCAGGGTGAGGGTCACTCATTGTAACTGTACAGAGTCACTGTTTATTGAGGGTGTGGGTCACTGTGTAAATGTACAGAGTCACTGTTTATTCTGGGTGAGAGTCACTCACTGTGTCACTGTACAGAGTCACTGTTTCTTCAGGGTGAGGGTCACTCACTGTGTCACTGTACAGAGGCACTGTTTTTTCAGGGTGAGGGTCACTGTGTAATTGTACAGAGTCACTTTTTATTCAGGGTGAGGGTCACTGTGTAACTGTACAAAGTCACTGTTTATTCAGGGTGAGGGTCACTGTGTAACTGTACAGAGTCACTGTGTATTCAGGGTGAGGGTCACTCTCTGTGTAACTGTGCAGAGTCACTGTTTATTCAGGGTTAGGGTCACTGTATAACTGTACAGAATCACTCTTTATTCAGGGTGAGGGTCAGTGTCTAGGTACACAGTCACTGTTTATTCAGGGTGAGGGTCACTCACTGTGTAACTGTACAGAGTCACTGTTTATTAAGGGTGAGGATCACTGTGTAACTGTACAGAGTCACTGTTTATTAAGGGTGAGGGTCACTGTGTAACTGTACAGAGTCACTGTTTATTCAGGGTGAGGGTCACTGTGTAACTGTACAGAGTCACCTTTTTATTCAGGGTGAGGGTCACTGTGTCACTGTGCAGAGTCACTGTGTATTCAGGGTGAGGGTCACTCACTGTGTAACTGTGCAGAGTCACTGTTTATTCAGGGTTAGGGTCACTGTATATCTGTACAGAATCACTGTTTATTCAGGGTAAGGGTCACAGTGTCTAGGTACACAGTCACTGTCTATTCAGGGTGAGGGTCACTTGCTGTAATTGTACAAAGTCACTGTTTATTCAGGGTGAGGGTTACTGTGTTACTGTACAGAGTGACTGCTTATTCAGGGTGAGGATCACTGTGTAACTGTACAGAGTCACTGTTTATTCAGGGTGAGGGCCACTGTATAACTGTACAGAGTCACTGTTTTTTCAGGGTGAGGGTCACAGTGTAGCTGTACAGAGTCACTGTTTATTCAGGGTGAGGGTCACTGTCTCTCTGTACAGAGTCACTGTTTATTCAGGGTGAGGGTCAGTGTGTAACTGTACAGAGTCACTGTTTATTCAGGGTGAGGGTCACTGTAACTGTACAGAGTCACTGTTTATTCAGGGTGAGGGTCACTGACTGTATCTGTACAGAGTCACTGTTTATTCAGGGTGAGGGTCAGTGTGTAACTGTACAGGGTCACTGTTTATTCAGGGTGACGGTCACTGTATAACTGTACTGAATCACTGTATTTAGGGTGACGGTCACTGTATAACTGTACAGAATCACTGTTTATTCAGGGTGAGGTTCACTGTGTAACTGTACAGAGTCACTGTTTATTCAGGGTAATTGCCACTCACTGTGTAACTGTACAGTGTCACTGTTTATTCCGCGGGAGGGTCATTTACTGTGTAAATGTACAGAATCACTGTTTATTCAGGGTGTGGGTCACTCTGTCTTGTACAGAGTCGCTGTTTATTGAGGGTGAGAGTCACTGTGTAACTGTACAGAGTCACCGTTTATTCAGGGTGAGGGTCACTGTAACTTCACAGAGTCACTGTTTATCCAGGGTGAGGGTCACGGTGTAACTATACAGAGTCACTGTTTATTCAGGGTGAGGGTCACTCACTGTGTAACTGTGCAGAGTCACTGTTTATTCAGGGTGAGGGTCACTGTATAACTGTACAGAATCACTGTTTATTCAGGGTGAGGGTCACAGTGTCTAGGTACACAGTCACTGTTTATTCAGGGTGAGGGTCACTCGCTGTAACTGTACAGAGTCACTGTTTATTCAGGGTGAGGGTCACTGTGTAACTGTACAAAGTCACTGTTTATTCAGGGTGAGGGTTACTGTGTCACTGTACAGAGTCACTGTTTATTCAGGGTGAGAGTCACTGTGTAACTGTACAGAGTCACCGTTTATTCAGGGTGAGGGTCACTGTAACTTTACAGAGTCACTGTTTATCCAGGGTGAGGGTCACGGTGTAACTATACAGAGTCACTGTTTATTCAGGGTGAGGGTCACTCACTGTGTAACTGTGCAGAGTCACTGTTTATTCAGGGTGAGGGTCACTGTATAACTGTACAGAATCACTGTTTATTCAGGGTGAGGGTCACAGTGTCTAGGTACACAGTCACTGTTTATTCAGGGTGAGGGTCACTCGCTGTAACTGTACAGAGTCACTGTTTATTCAGGGTGAGGGTCACTGTGTAACTGTACAAAGTCACTGTTTATTCAGGGTGAGGGTTACTGTGTCACTGTACAGAGTCACTGTTTATTCAGGGTGAGGGTCACTATGTAACTGTACAGAGTCACTGTTTATTCAGGGTGAGGGTCACTCATTGTAACTGTACAGAGTCACTGTTTATTGAGGGTGAGGGTCACTGTGTAAATGTACAGAGTCACTGTTTATTCTGGGTGAGAGTCACTCACTGTGTCACTGTACAGAGTCACTGTTTATTCAGGGTGAGGGTCACTCACTGTGTCACTGTACAGAGGCACTGTTTTTTCAGGGTGAGGGTCACTGTGTAATTGTACAGAGTCACTTTTTATTCAGGGTGAGGGTCTCTGTGTAACTGTACAAAGTCACTGTTTATTCAGGGTGAGGGTCACTGTGTAACTGTACAGAGTCAGTGATTATTCTGGGTGAGGGTCACTGTGGAACCGTGCAGAGTCACTGTTTATTCCGGGTGAGGGTCACTCGCTGTGTAAATGTACAGGGTCACTGTTTATTCAGGGTGAGGGTCACTCACTGTGTAACTGTACAGAGTCACTGTTTATTAAGGGTGAGGATCACTGTGTAACTGTACAGAGTCACTGTTTATTCAGGGAGAGGGTCACAGTGTAGCTGTATAGAGTCACTGTTTATTCAGGGTGAGGGTCACTGTCTCTCTGTACAGAGTCACTGTTTATTCAGGGTGAGGGTCACGGTGTAACTGTACAGAGTCACTGTTTATTCAGGGTGAGGGTTACTGTGTCACTGTACAGAGTCACTGTTTATTCAGGGTGAGGGTCACTCACTGTGTCACTGTACAGAGTCACTTTTTATTCAGGGTGAGGGTCACTGTGTAATTGTACAGAGTCATTCTTTATTCAGTGTGAGGGTTACTGTGTCACTCTACAGAGTCACTGTTTATTCAGGGTGAGGGTCACTCACTGTGTAACTGTACAGAGTCACTGTTTATTCTGGGTGAGGGTCACTCACTGTGTAACTGTACAGATTCATTGTTTATTAAGGGTGAGGTTCACTGTTTAACTGTACAGAGTCACTGATTATTCAGGGTGAGGGTTACTGTGTAAATGTACAGAGTCACTTTTTATTCAGGGTGAGGGTCACTCACTTTGTCATTATACAGAGTCACTGTTTATTCAGGGTGAGGATCACTGTGTAACTGTACAGAGTCACTGTTCATTCAGGGTGAGGGTCACTGTGTAACTGTACAGAGTCACTGTGTAACTGTGCAGGGTCACTGTGTAACTGTACAGAGTCACTGTTTATTCTGGGTGAGGGTCACTGATTGTGTAACTGTGCACAGTCACTGTTTATTCAGAGTGAGGGTCACTGTGTGACTGTACAGAGTCAGTGTTTATTCAGGGTGAGGGTCACTGTGTAAATGTACAGAGTCACTGTTTATTCAGGGTGAGGGTCACTGTAACTGTACAGAGTCGCTGTTTATTCAGGGTGAGGTTCACTCACTGTAACTGTACAGAGTAACTGTTTATTCAGGGTGAGGTTCACTCACTGTAACTCTACAGAGTCACTGTTTATTCAGGGTGAGGTTCACTCACTGTGTAACTGTGCAGAGTCACTGTTTATTCAGGGTGAGGGTCACTGTATAACTGTACAGAATCACTGTTTATTCAGGCTGAGGGTCACAGTGTCTAGGAACACAGTCACTGTTTATTCAGGGTGAGGGTCACTCGCTGTAACTGTACAGAGTCACTGTTTATTCAGGGTGAGGGTCACTGTGCAACTGTACAAAGTCACTGTTTATTCAGGGTGAGGGTTACTGTGTCACTGTACATAGTCACTGTTTATTCAGGGCGAGGATCACTGTGTAACTGTACAGAGTCACTGCTTATTCAGGGTGAGGGTCACTGTGTAACTGTACAGAGTCACTGTTTATTCAGGGTGAGGGTTACTGTGTAACTTTACAGAGTCACTGCTTATTCAGGGTGAGGGTCACTGTGGAACTGTACAGAGTCACTGTTTACTCAGGGTGAGGGTCACTCACTGTGTAACTGTACAGAATCACTATTTGCTCAGGGTGAGTGTCACTGTGTAACTGTACAGAGTCACTGTTTATTAAGGGTGAGGGTCACTGTGTCTCTGTACACAGTCACTGTTTATTCAGGGTGAGGGTCACTGTGTCTCTGTACACAGTCACTGTTTATTCAGGGTGAGGGTCACTCATTGTAACTGTACAGAGTCACTGTTTATTGAGGGTGAGGGTCACTGTGTAACTGTGCAGAGTCACTGTTTATTCTGGGTGAGAGTCACTCACTGTGTCACTGTACAGAGTCACTGTTTATTCAGGGTGACGGTCACTATATAACTGTAAAGAATCACTGTTTATTCAGGGTGAGGGTTACTGTGTAATTGTACAGAGTCACTTTTTATTCAGGGTGAGGGTCACTGTGTAACTGTACAAAGTCACTGTTTATTCAGGGTGAGGGTCAATGTGGAACTGTACAGAGTCACTGTGTATTCAGGGTGAGGGTCACTCACTGTGTAACTGTGCAGAGTCACTGTTTATTCAGGGTTAGGGTCACTGTATAACTGTACAGAATCACTGTTTATTCAGGGTGAGGGTCACAGTGTCTAGGTACACAGTCACTGTTTATTCAGGGTGAGGGTCACTGTGTAACTGTACAAAGTCACTGTTTATTCAGGGTGCGGATCACTGTGTAACTGTACAGAGTCACTGCTCATTCAGGGTGAGGGTCACTGTGTAATTGTACAGAGTCATTCTTTATTCAGTGTGAGGGTTACTGTGTCACTCTACAGAGTCACTGTTTATTCAGGGTGAGGATCACTGTGCAACTGGACAGAGTCACTGTTCATTCAGGGTGAGGATCACTGTGTAACTGTACAGAGTTACTGTTTATTCTGGGTGAGGGTCACTGTGTAACTGTACAGAGTCATTGTTTATTCTGGGTGAGGGTCACTCGCTGTGTTACTCTACAGAGTCACTGTTTATTCAGGGTGAGGTTCACTGTGAAACTGCATAAAGTCACTGTTTTATTGATGGTGAGGGTCACTGTGTAACTGTACAGTCACTGTTTATTCAGGGTGAGGATCACTCACTGTGTAACTGTACACAGTCACTGTTTACTCAGGGTGAGGTTCACTGTGTAACTGTACACAGTCACTGTTTATTAAGGATGAGGGTCACTGTGTCACTGTACGGAGTCACTGTTTATTCAGGGTGAGGATCACTGTGTCACTGTACAGAGTCACTTTTTATTCAGGGTGACAGTCACTGTAACTATACAGAGTGACTGTTTATTCTGCGTGAGGGTCACTCACTGTGTCACTGTACAGAGTCACTGTTTATTCAGGGTGAGGGTCACTCACTGTGTAACTGTACAGAATCACTATTTGCTCAGGGTGAGGGTCACTGTGTAACTGTACAGAGTCACTGTTTATTAAGGGTGAGGGTCACTGTGTCTCTGTACACAGTCACTGTTTATTCAGGGTGAGGGTCACTGTGTCTCTGTACACTGTCACTGTTTATTCAGGGTGAGAGTCACTCATTGTAACTGTACAGAGTCACTGTTTATTGAGGGTGAGGGTCACTGTGTAACTGTGCAGAGTCACTGTTTATTCTGGGTGAGGGTCACTCACTGTGTCACTGTACAGAGTCACTGTTTATTCAGGGTGACGGTTACTATATAACTGTAAAGAATCACTGTTTATTCAGGGTGAGGGACACTGTGTAACTGTACACAGTCACTGTTTATTCAGGGTGAGGGTCACTCACTGTGTCACTGTAGAGAGGCACTGTTTTTTCAGGGTGAGGGTTACTGTGTAATTGTACAGAGTCACTTTTTATTCAGGGTGAGGGTCACTGTGTAGCTGTACAAAGTCACTGTTTATTCAGGGTGAGGGTCACTGTGTAACTGTACAGAGTCACTGTGTATTCAGGGTGAGGGTCACTCACTGTGTAACTGTGCAGAGTCACTGTTTATTCAGGGTTAGGGTCACTGTATAACTGTACAGAATCACTGTTTATTCAGGGTGAGGGTCACAGTGTCTAGGTACACAGTCACTGTTTATTCAGGGTGAGGGTCACTGTGTAACTGTACAAAGTCACTGTTTATTCAGGGTGCGGATCACTGTGTAACTGTACAGAGTCACTGCTCATTCAGGGTGAGGATCACTGTGTAACTGTACAGAGTCACTGCTTATTCAGGGTGAGGGTTACTGTGTCATTGTACAGAGTCACTGTTTATTCAGGGTGAGGGTCACTCACTGTGTCACTGTACAGAGTCACTTTTTATTCAGGGTGAGGGTCACTGTGTAATTGTACAGAGTCATTCTTTATTCAGTGTGAGGGTTACTGTGTCACTCTACAGAGTCACTGTTTATTCAGGGTGAGGATCGCTGTGCAACTGGACAGAGTCACTGTTCATTCAGGGTGAGGATCACTGTGTAACTGTACAGAGTTATTGTTTATTCTGGGTGAGGGTCACTGTGTAACTGTACAGAGTCATTGTTTATTCTGGGTGAGGGTCACTCGCTGTGTCACTCTACAGAGTCACTGTTTACTCAGGGTGAGGTTCACTGTGTAACTGTACAGAGTCACTGTTTATTAAGGATGAGGGTCACTGTGTCACTGTACGGAGTCACTGTTTATTCAGGGTGAGGATCACTGTGTCACTGTACAGAGTCACTTTTTATTCAGGGTGAGGGTCACTGTGCAATTGTACAGAGTCATTCTTTATTCAGTGTGAGGGTCACTCACTGTGTAACTGTACAGAGTCACTGTTTATTCAGGGTGACAGTCACTGTAACTATACAGAGTGACTGTTTATTCTGCGTGAGGGTCACTCACTGTGTCACTGTACAGAGTCACTGTTTATTCTGGGTGAGGGTCACTCACTGTGTAACTGTACAGAGTCACTGTTTATTCAGGGTGAGGGTCACTGTGTAACTGTACAGTGTCACTGTTTATTCAGTGTGAGAGTCAGTGTAACTGTACTGAGTCACTGTTTATTCAGGGTGAGGGTCACTGTGTAACTGGTACAGAGTCACTGTTTATTCAGGGTGAGGGTCACTCATTGTGTAACTGTACAGAGTCACTGTTTATTCTGGGTGAGAGACACTCACTGTGTAACTGTACAGAGTCACTGTTCAGGGTGAGAGTCACTGTGTAACTGTACAGAGTGACTGATTATTCAGGGTGAGGTTTACTGTGTAACTGTACAGAGTCACTTTTTATTCAGGGTGAGGGTCACTCACTTTCTCACTATACAGAGTCATTGTTTATTCAGGGTGAGGGTCACTCACTTTGTCAGTATACAGAGTCACTGTTTATTGAGGGTGAGGGTCACTGTGTAACTGGACAGGGTCACTGTTTATTCAGGGTGAGGGTCACTGTGTCACTGTACAGAGTCACTTTTTATTCAGGGTGAGGGTCACTGTGCAATTGTACAGAGTCATTCTTTATTCAGTGTGAGGGTTACTGTGTCACTCTGCAGAGACACTGTTAATTCAGGGTGAGGGTGACTGTTTAACTGGAGAGGGTCACTGTTCATTCAGGGTGAGGGTTACTGTGTAACTGTACAGAGTCACTGTTTATTCAGGGTGAGGGTCACTCACTGTGTAACTGTACAGAGTCACTGTTTATTCAGGGTGACGGTCACTGTGTAACTATACAGAGTCACTGTTTATTCTGGGTGAGGGTCACTCACTGTGTCACTGTACAGAGTCACTGTTTATTCAGGGTGAGGGTCACTCACTGTGTAACTGTACAGAGTCACTGTTTATTCAGGGTGAGGGTCACTGTGTAACTGTACAGTGTCACTGTTTTATTCAGGGTGAGAGTCAGTGTAACTGTACAGAGTCACTGTTTATTCAGGGTGAGGGTCACTGTGTAACTGGTACAGAGTCACTGTTTATTCAGGGTGAGGGTCACTCATTGTGTAACTGTACAGAGTCACTGTTTATTCTAGGTGAGGGTCACTCACTGTGTAACTGTACAGAGTCACTGTTTGTTCAGGGTGAGAGTCACTGTGTAACTGTACAGAGTCACTGATTATTCAGGGTGAGGGTTACTGTGTAACTGTACAGAGTCACTGTTTATTCAGGGTGAGGGTCACTGTGTAACTGTACAGAGTCACTGTTTATTCAGGGAGAGGTTCACTCACTGTGTCACTGTACAGAGTCACTTTTTATTTAGGGTGAGCGTCACTGTGCAATTGCACAGAGTCATTCTTTATTCAGTGTGAGGGTTACTGTGTCACTCTACAGAGTCACTGTTTATTCAGGGTGAGGGTCACTGTGTAACTGTACAGAGTCACTGTTTATTCAGGGTTAGGGTTACTGTGTCACTGTACAGAGTCACTGTTTATTCAGGGTGAGGATCACTGTGTAACTGTACGGAGTCACTGTTTCTTCAGGGTGAAGATCACTGTGTAACTGTACAGAGTCACTGTTTATTCAGGGTGAGGGTCACTGTGTAACTGGACAGGGTAACTGTTCATTCAGGGTGAGGGTCACTTTGTAACTGTACAGAGTCACTGTTTATTCTGGTTGAGGGTCACTCACTGTGTCACTGTACAGAGGCACTGTTTATTCAAGGTGAGGGTCACTGTGAAACTGTACGGAGTCACTCTTTATTCAGGATGAGGCTCACTGTGTAACTGTATAGGATCACTGTATATTCAGGGTGATGGTCACTGTATAACTGTACAGAATCACTGTTAATTCAGGGTTTCGTCACTGTGTCTCTGTACAGAGTCACTGTTTATTCAGGGTGAGGGTCACTGTTTAACTGTACAGAGTCACTATTAATTCAAGGTGTCTCACTGTGTAACTGTACAGAGTCACTGTTTCTTGAGGGTGAGGGTCACTGTGTAACTGTACAGAGTCACTGTTTATTCAGGGTGAGGGTCACTGTTTAACTGTACAGAGTCACTGTTTATACAGGGTGAGGGTCACTGTATAACTGTACAGAATAACTGTTTATTCAGGGTGAGGGCCACTCACTGTTTAACTGCACAGAGTCACTGTTTTATTGAGGGTGATTGTCACTGTGTAACTGTACAGGGTCACTGTATATTCAAGGTGACGGTCACTGTATACCTGTACAGAATCACTGTTCTTTCAGGGTGTGGGTCACTGTGTCTCTGTACAGAGTCACTGTCTATTCAGGGTGAGGGTCACTGTTTAACTGTACAGAGTCACTATTAATTCTAGGCGACTCACTGTGTAACCGTACAGAGTTACTGCTTATTCAGGGTGAGGTTCACTGTGTAACTGTACAGTGTCACTGTTTATTCAGGGTAAGTGTCACTCACTGTGTAACTGTACAGGATCACTGTTTATTCAGGGTGAGGGTCACTGTGTAACTGTAGAGAGTCAATGTTTATTCAGGGTGAGGGCGACTCTGCGTAACTGTACAGAGTCAATGTTTATTCAGCGTTAGGGTCATTCACTGTGTAACTGTACAGAGTCACTGTTTATTCAGGGTGAGGGTCACTCACTGTGTAACTGTACAGAGTCACTGTCTATTCTGGATGATGATCACTGAGTAACTGTACAGAGTCACTCTTTATTCTGGGTGAGGGTCACTCACTGTGTAACTGTACAGAGTCACTGTTTATTCAGGGTGAGGGTCACTGTGTAACTGTACAGTGTCACTGTTTTATTCAGGGTGAGAGTCAGTGTAACTGTACAGAGTCACTGTTTATTCAGGGTGAGGGTCACTGTGTAACTGGTACAGAGTCACTGTTTATTCAGGGTGAGGGTCACTCATTATGTAACTGTACAGAGTCACTGTTTATTCTAGGTGAGGGTCACTCACTGTGTAACTGTACAGAGTCACTGTTTGTTCAGGGTGAGAGTCACAGTGTAACTGTACAGAGTCACTGATTATTCAGGGTGAGGGTTACTGTGTAACTGTTCAGAGTCACTGTTTATTCAGGGTGAGGGTCACTCACTTTCTCACTATACAGAGTCACTGTTTATTCAGGGTGAGGGTCACTCACTTTGTCAGTATACAGAGTCACTGTTTGTTGAGGGTGAGGGTCACTGTGTCCCTGTACAGAGGCACTGTTCATTCAGGGTGAGGGTCACTGTGTAACTGTACAGAGTCACTGTTTATTCAGGGAGAGGTTCACTCACTGTGTCACTGTACAGAGTCACTTTTTATTTAGGGTGAGTGTCACTGTGCAATTGCACAGAGTCATTCTTTATTCAGTGTGAGGGTTACTGTGTCACTCTACAGAGTCACTGTTTATTCAGGGTGAGGGTCACTGTGTAACTGTACAGAGTCACTGTTTAGTCAGGGTTAGGGTTACTGTGTCACTGTACAGAGTCACTGTTTATTCAGGGTGAGGATCACTGTGTAACTGTACGGAGTCACTGTTTCTTCAGGGTGAAGATCACTGTGTAACTGTACAGAGTCACTGTTTATTCAGGGTGAGGGTCACTGTGTAACTGGACAGGGTAACTGTTCATTCAGGGTGAGGGTCACTTTGTAACTGTACAGAGTCACTGTTTATTCTGGTTGAGGGTCACTCACTGTGTCACTGTACAGAGGCACTGTTTATTCAAGGTGAGGGTCACTGTGAAACTGTACGGAGTCACTCTTTATTCAGGATGAGGCTCACTGTGTAACTGTATAGGATCACTGTATATTCAGGGTGACGGTCACTGTATAACTGTACAGAATCACTGTTCATTCAGGGTTTTGTCACTGTGTCTCTGTACAGAGTCACTGTTTATTCAGGGTGAGGGTCACTGTTTAACTGTACAGAGTCACTGTTAATTCAAGGTGTCTCACTGTGTAACTGTACAGAGTCACTGTTTCTTCAGGGTGAGGGTCACTGTGTAACTGTACAGAGTCACTGTTTATTCAGGGTGAGGGTCACTGTTTAACTGTACAGAGTCACTGTTTATACAGGGTGAGGGTCACTGTATAACTGTACAGAATAACTGTTTATTCAGGGTGAGGGCCACTCACTGTTTAACTGCACAGAGTCACTGTTTTATTGAGGGTGATTGTCACTGTGTAACTGTACAGGGTCACTGTATATTCAGGGTGACGGTCACTGTATACCTGTACAGAATCACTGTTCTTTCAGGGTGTGGGTCACTGTGTCTCTGTACAGAGTCACTGTCTATTCAGGGTGAGGGTCACTGTTTAACTGTACAGAGTCACTGTTAATTCTAGGCGACTCACTGTGTAACCGTACAGAGTTACTGTTTATTCAGGGTGAGGTTCACTGTGTAACTGTACAGTGTCACTGTTTATTCAGGGTAAGTGTCACTCACTGTGTAACTGTACAGGATCACTGTTTATTCAGGGTGAGGGTCACTGTGTAACTGTAGAGAGTCAATGTTTATTCAGGGTGAGGGTGACTCTGCGTAACTGTACAGAGTCAATGTTTATTCAGCGTTAGGGTCATTCACTGTGTAACTGTACAGAGTCACTGTTTATTCAGGGTGAGGGTCACTCACTGTGTAACTGTACAGAGTCACTGTCTATTCTGGATGATGATCACTGAGTAACTGTACAGAGTCACTGTTTATTCTGGGTGAGGGTCACTCACTGTGTAACTGTACAGAGTCACTGTTTATTAAGGGTGAGGGTCACTGTGTCTCTGTACACAGTCACTGTTTATTCAGGGTGAGGGTCACTGTGTCTCTGTACACAGTCACTGTTTATTCAGGGTGAGGGTCACTCATTGTAACTGTACAGAGTCACTGTTTATTGAGGGTGAGGGTCACTGTGTAACTGTGCAGAGTCACTGTTTATTCTGGGTGAGGGTCACTCACTGTGTCACTGTACAGAGTCACTGTTTATTCAGGGTGACGGTCACTATATAACTGTAAAGAATCACTGTTTATTCAGGGTGAGGGTTACTGTGTAATTGTACAGAGTCACTTTTTATTCAGGGTGAGGGTCACTGTGTAACTGTACAAAGTCACTGTTTATTCAGGGTGAGGGTCACTGTGGAACTGTACAGAGTCACTGTGTATTCAGGGTGAGGGTCACTCACTGTGTAACTGTGCAGAGTCACTGTTTATTCAGGGTTAGGGTCACTGTATAACTGTACAGAATCACTGTTTATTCAGGGTGAGGGTCACAGTGTCTAGGTACACAGTCACTGTTTATTCAGGGTGAGGGTCACTGTGTAACTGTACAAAGTCACTGTTTATTCAGGGTGCGGATCACTGTGTAACTGTACAGAGTCACTGTGTATTCAGGGTGAGGGTCACTCTCTGTGTAACTGTGCAGAGTCACTGTTTATTCAGGGTTAGGGTCACTGTATAACTGTACAGAATCACTCTTTATTCAGGGTGAGGGTCACAGTGTCTAGGTACACAGTCACTGTTTATTCAGGGTGAGGGTCACTCGCTGTAACTGTACAGAGTCACTGTTTATTCAGGGTGAGGGTCACTGTATAACTGCACAGAGTCACTGTTTATTCAGGGTGAGAGTCACTATGTAACTGTACAGAGTCAGTGATTATTCTGGGTGAGGGTCACTGTGGAACCGTGCAGAGTCACTGTTTATTCCGGGTGAGGGTCACTCGCTGTGTAAATGTACAGGGTCACTGTTTATTCAGGGTGAGGGTCACTCACTGTGTAACTGTACAGAGTCACTGTTTATTAAGGGTGAGGATCACTGTGTAACTGTACAGAGTCACTGTTTATTCAGGGAGAGGGTCACTCACTGTGTCACTGTACAGAGTCACTGTTTATTCAGGGTGACGGTCACTATATAACTGTAAAGAATCACTGTTTATTCAGGGTGAGGGACACTGTGTAACTGTACACAGTCACTGTTTATTCAGGGTGAGGGTCACTCACTGTGTCACTGTACAGAGGCACTGTTTTTTCAGGGTGAGGGTTACTGTGTAATTGTACAGAGTCACTTTTTATTCAGGGTGAGGGTCACTGTGTAGCTGTACAAAGTCACTGTTTATTCAGGGTGAGGGTCACTGTGTAACTGTACAGAGTCACTGTGTATTCAGGGTGAGGGTCACTCACTGTGTAACTGTGCAGAGTCACTGTTTATTCAGGGTTAGGGTCACTGTATAACTGTACAGAATCACTGTTTATTCAGGGTGAGGGTCACAGTGTCCAGGTACACAGTCACTGTTTATTCAGGGTGAGGGTCACTGTGTAACTGTACAAAGTCACTGTTTATTCAGGGTGCGGATCACTGTGTAACTGTACAGAGTCACTGCTCATTCAGGGTGAGGATCACTGTGTAACTGTACAGAGTCACTGCTTATTCAGGGTGAGGGTTACTGTGTCATTGTACAGAGTCACTGTTTATTCAGGGTGAGGGTCACTCACTGTGTCACTGTACAGAGTCACTTTTTATTCAGGGTGAGGGTCACTGTGTAATTGTACTGAGTCATTATTCAGTGTGAGGGTTACTGTGTCACTCTACAGAGTCACTGTTTATTCAGGGTGAGGATCACTGTGCAACTGGACAGAGTCACTGTTCATTCAGGGTGAGGATCACTGTGTAACTGTACAGAGTTATTGTTTATTCTGGGTGAGGGTCACTGTGTAACTGTACAGAGTCATTGTTTATTCTGGGTGAGGGTCACTCGCTGTGTCACTCTACAGAGTCACTGTTTATTCAGGGTGAGGTTCACTGTGAAACTGCGTAAAGTCACTGTTTTATTGAGGGTGAGGGTCACTGTGTAACTGTACAGTCACTGTTTATTCAGGGTGAGGATCACTCACTGTGTAACTGTACACAGTCACTGTTTACTCAGGGTGAGGTTCACTGTGTAACTGTACAGAGTCACTGTTTATTAAGGATGAGGGTCACTGTGTCACTGTACGGAGTCACTGTTTATTCAGGGTGAGGATCACTGTGTCACTGTACAGAGTCACTTTTTATTCAGGGTGAGGGTCACTGTGCAATTGTACAGAGTCATTCTTTATTCAGTGTGAGGGTCACTCACTGTGTAACTGTACAGAGTCACTGTTTATTCTGGGTGAGGGTCACTCACTGTGTAACTGTACAGAGTCACTGTTTATTCAGGGTGAGGGTCACTGTGTAACTGTACAGTGTCACTGTTTATTCAGTGTGAGAGTCAGTGTAACTGTACTGAGTCACTGTTTATTCAGGGTGAGGGTCACTGTGTAACTGGTACAGAGTCACTGTTTATTCAGGGTGAGGGTCACTCATTGTGTAACTGTACAGAGTCACTGTTTATTCTGGGTGAGAGACACTCACTGTGTAACTGTACAGAGTAACTGTTCAGGGTCAGAGTCACTGTGTAACTGTACAGAGTGACTGATTATTCAGGGTGAGGTTTACTGTGTAACTGTACAGAGTCACTTTTTATTCAGGGTGAGGGTCACTCACTTTCTCACTATACAGAGTCATTGTTTATTCAGGGTGAGGGTCACTCACTTTGTCAGTATACAGAGTCACTGTTTATTGAGGGTGAGGGTCAATGTGTAACTGGACAGGGTCACTGTTTATTCAGGGTGAGGGTCACTGTGTCACTGTACAGAGTCACTTTTTACTCAGGGTGAGGGTCACTGTGCAATTGTACAGAGTCATTCTTTATTCAGTGTGAGGGTTACTGTGTCACTCTGCAGAGACACTGTTAATTCAGGGTGAGGGTGACTGTTTAACTGGAGAGGGTCACTGTTCATTCAGGGTGAGGGTTACTGTGTAACTGTACAGAGTCACTGTTTATTCAGGGTGAGGGTCACTCACTGTGTAACTGTACAGAGTCACTGTTTATTCAGGGTGACGGTCACTGTGTAACTATACAGAGTCACTGTTTATTCTGTGTGAGGGTCACTCACTGTGTCACTGTACAGAGTCACTGTTTATTCAGGGTGAGGGTCACTCACTGTGTAACTGTACAGTGTCACTGTTTTATTCAGGGTGAGAGTCAGTGTAACTGTACAGAGTCACTGTTTATTCAGGGTGAGGGTCACTGTGTAACTGGTACAGAGTCACTGTTTATTCGGGGTGAGGGTCACTCATTGTGTAACTGTAGAGAGTCACTGTTTATTCTAGGTGAGGGTCACTCACTGTGTAACTGTACAGAGTCACTGTTTGTTCAGGGTGAGAGTCACTGTGTAACTGTACAGAGTCACTGATTATTCAGGGTGAGGGTTACTGTGTAACTGTACAGAGTCACTGTTTATTCAGGGTTAGGGTTATGTGTCACTGTACAGAGTCACTGTTTATTCAGGGTGAGGGTCACTCACTTTGTCACTATACAGAGTCACTGTTTATTCAGGGGGAGGGTCACTGTGCAATTGTACAGACTCATTCTTTATTCTGGGTGAAGATCACTGTGTAAGTCTACAGAGACACTGTTTATTCAGGGTGAGGGTCACTGTGTAACTGGACAGGGTAACTGTTCATTCAGGGTGAGGGTCACTGTGTAACTGTACAGAGTCACTGTTTATTCTGGTTGAGGGTCACTCACTGTGTCACTCTACAGAGTCACTGTTTATTCAGGGTGAGGGTCACTATGTAACTGTACAGAGTCACTTTTTATTCAGGGTGAGGGTCTCTGTGTAACTGTACAAAGTCACTGTTTATTCAGGGTGAGGGTCACTGTGTAACTGTACAGAGTCACTGTGTATTCAGGGTGAGGGTCACTCTCTGTGTAACTGTGCAGAGTCACTGTTTATTCAGGGTTAGGGTCACTGTATAACTGTACAGAATCACTCTTTATTCAGGGTGAGGGTCACAGTGTCTAGGTACACAGTCACTGTTTATTCAGGGTGAGGGTCACTCGCTGTAACTGTACAGAGTCACTGTTTATTCAGGGTGAGGGTCACTGTATAACTGCACAGAGTCACTGTTTATTCAGGGTGAGAGTCACTATGTAACTGTACAGAGTCAGTGATTATTCTGGGTGAGGGTCACTGTGGAACCGTGCAGAGTCACTGTTTATTCCGGGTGAGGGTCACTCGCTGTGTAAATGTACAGGGTCACTGTTTATTCAGGGTGAGGGTCACTCACTGTGTAACTGTACAGAGTCACTGTTTATTAAGGGTGAGGATCACTGTGTAACTGTACAGAGTCACTGTTTATTCAGGGAGAGGGTCACTCACTGTGTCACTGTACAGAGTCACTGTTTATTCAGGGTGACGGTCACTATATAACTGTAAAGAATCACTGTTTATTCAGGGTGAGGGACACTGTGTAACTGTACACAGTCACTGTTTATTCAGGGTGAGGGTCACTCACTGTGTCACTGTACAGAGGCACTGTTTTTTCAGGGTGAGGGTTACTGTGTAATTGTACAGAGTCACTTTTTATTCAGGGTGAGGGTCACTGTGTAGCTGTACAAAGTCACTGTTTATTCAGGGTGAGGGTCACTGTGTAACTGTACAGAGTCACTGTGTATTCAGGGTGAGGGTCACTCACTGTGTAACTGTGCAGAGTCACTGTTTATTCAGGGTTAGGGTCACTGTATAACTGTACAGAATCACTGTTTATTCAGGGTGAGGGTCACAGTGTCTAGGTACACAGTCACTGTTTATTCAGGGTGAGGGTCACTGTGTAACTGTACAAAGTCACTGTTTATTCAGGGTGCGGATCACTGTGTAACTGTACAGAGTCACTGCTCATTCAGGGTGAGGATCACTGTGTAACTGTACAGAGTCACTGCTTATTCAGGGTGAGGGTTACTGTGTCATTGTACAGAGTCACTGTTTATTCAGGGTGAGGGTCACTCACTGTGTCACTGTACAGAGTCACTTTTTATTCAGGGTGAGGGTCACTGTGTAATTGTACTGAGTCATTCTTTATTCAGTGTGAGGGTTACTGTGTCACTCTACAGAGTCACTGTTTATTCAGGGTGAGGATCACTGTGCAACTGGACAGAGTCACTGTTCATTCAGGGTGAGGATCACTGTGTAACTGTACAGAGTTATTGTTTATTCTGGGTGAGGGTCACTGTGTAACTGTACAGAGTCATTGTTTATTCTGGGTGAGGGTCACTCGCTGTGTCACTCTACAGAGTCACTGTTTATTCAGGGTGAGGTTCACTGTGAAACTGCGTAAAGTCACTGTTTTATTGAGGGTGAGGGTCACTGTGTAACTGTACAGTCACTGTTTATTCACGGTGAGGATCACTCACTGTGTAACTGTACACAGTCACTGTTTACTCAGGGTGAGGTTCACTGTGTAACTGTACAGAGTCACTGTTTATTAAGGATGAGGGTCACTGTGTCACTGTACGGAGTCACTGTTTATTCAGGGTGAGGATCACTGTGTCACTGTACAGAGTCACTTTTTATTCAGGGTGAGGGTCACTGTGCAATTGTACAGAGTCATTCTTTATTCAGTGTGAGGGTCACTCACTGTGTAACTGTACAGAGTCACTGTTTATTCAGGGTGACAGTCACTGTAACTATACAGAGTGACTGTTTATTCTGCGTGAGGGTCACTCACTGTGTCACTGTACAGAGTCACTGTTTATTCTGGGTGAGGGTCACTCACTGTGTAACTGTACAGAGTCACTGTTTATTCAGGGTGAGGGTCACTGTGTAACTGTACAGTGTCACTGTTTATTCAGTGTGAGAGTCAGTGTAACTGTACTGAGTCACTGTTTATTCAGGGTGAGGGTCACTGTGTAACTGGTACAGATTCACTGTTTATTCAGGGTGAGGGTCACTCATTGTGTAACTGTACAGAGTCACTGTTTATTCTGGGTGAGAGACACTCACTGTGTAACTGTACAGAGTCACTGTTCAGGGTGAGAGTCACTGTGTAACTGTACAGAGTGACTGATTATTCAGGGTGAGGTTTACTGTGTAACTGTACAGAGTCACTTTTTATTCAGGGTGAGGGTCACTCACTTTCTCACTATACAGAGTCATTGTTTATTCAGGGTGAGGGTCACTCACTTTGTCAGTAGAGTCATTGTTTATTCAGGGTGAGGGTCACTCACTTTGTCAGTATACAGAGTCACTGTTTATTGAGGGTGAGGGTCACTGTGTAACTGGACAGGGTCACTGTTTATTCAGGGTGAGGGTCACTGTGTCACTGTACAGAGTCACTTTTTATTCAGGGTGAGGGTCACTGTGCAATTGTACAGAGTCATTCTTTATTCAGTGTGAGGGTTACTGTGTCACTCTGCAGAGACACTGTTAATTCAGGGTGAGGGTGACTGTTTAACTGGAGAGGGTCACTGTTCATTCAGGGTGAGGGTTACTGTGTAACTGTACAGAGTCACTGTTTATTCAGGGTGAGGGTCACTCACTGTGTAACTGTACAGAGTCACTGTTTATTCAGGGTGACGGTCACTGTGTAACTATACAGAGTCACTGTTTATTCTGGGTGAGGGTCACTCACTGTGTCACTGTACAGAGTCACTGTTTATTCAGGGTGAGGGTCACTCACTGTGTAACTGTACAGAGTCACTGTTTATTCAGGGTGAGGGTCACTGTGTAACTGTACAGTGTCACTGTTTTATTCAGGGTGAGAGTCAGTGTAACTGTACAGAGTCACTGTTTATTCAGGGTGAGGGTCACTGTGTAACTGGTACAGAGTCACTGTTTATTCAGGGTGAGGGTCACTCATTGTGTAACTGTACAGAGTCACTGTTTGTTCAGGGTGAGAGTCACTGTGTAACTGTACAGAGTCACTGTTTATTCAGGGTGAGGGTCACTGTGTAACTGTACAGAGTCACTGTTTATTCAGGGAGAGGTTCACTCACTGTGTCACTGTACAGAGTCACTTTTTATTTAGGGTGAGCGTCACTGTGCAATTGCACAGAGTCATTCTTTATTCAGTGTGAGGGTTACTGTGTCACTCTACAGAGTCACTGTTTATTCAGGGTGAGGGTCACTGTGTAACTGTACAGAGTCACTGTTTATTCAGGGTTAGGGTTACTGTGTCACTGTACAGAATCACTGTTTATTCAGGGTGAGGATCACTGTGTAACTGTACGGAGTCACTGTTTCTTCAGGGTGAAGATCACTGTGTAACTGTACAGAGTCACTGTTTATTCAGGGTGAGGGTCACTGTGTAACTGGACAGGGTAACTGTTCATTCAGGGTGAGGGTCACTTTGTAACTGTACAGAGTCACTGTTTATTCTGGTTGAGGGTCACTCACTGTGTCACTGTACAGAGGCACTGTTTATTCAAGGTGAGGGTCACTGTGAAACTGTACGGAGTCACTCTTTATTCAGGATGAGGCTCACTGTGTAACTGTATAGGATCACTGTATATTCAGGGTGACGGTCACTGTATAACTGTACAGAATCACTGTTAATTCAGGGTTTCGTCACTGTGTCTCTGTACAGAGTCACTGTTTATTCAGGGTGAGGGTCACTGTTTAACTGTACAGAGTCACTATTAATTCAAGGTGTCTCACTGTGTAACTGTACAGAGTCACTGTTTCTTGAGAGTGAGGGTCACTGTGTAACTGTACAGAGTCACTGTTTATTCAGGGTGAGGGTCACTGTTTAACTGTACAGAGTCACTGTTTATACAGGGTGAGGGTCACTGTATAACTGTACAGAATAACTGTTTATTCAGGGTGAGGGCCACTCACTGTTTAACTGCACAGAGTCACTGTTTTATTGAGGGTGATTGTCACTGTGTAACTGTACAGGGTCACTGTATATTCAGGGTGACGGTCACTGTATACCTGTACAGAATCACTGTTCTTTCAGGGTGTGGGTCACTGTGTCTCTGTACAGAGTCACTGTCTATTCAGGGTGAGGGTCACTGTTTAACTGTACAGAGTCACTGTTAATTCTAGGCGACTCACTGTGTAACCGTACAGAGTTACTGCTTATTCAGGGTGAGGTTCACTGTGTAACTGTACAGTGTCACTGTTTATTCAGGGTAAGTGTCACTCACTGTGTATCTGTACAGGATCACTGTTTATTCAGGGTGAGGGTCACTGTGTAACTGTAGAGAGTCAATGTTTATTCAGGGTGAGGGTGACTCTGCGTAACTGTACAGAGTCAATGTTTATTCAGCGTTAGGGTCATTCACTGTGTAACTGTACAGAGTCACTGTTTATTCAGGGTGAGGGTCACTCACTGTGTAACTGTACAGAGTCACTGTCTATTCTGGATGATGATCACTGAGTAACTGTACAGAGTCACTCTTTATTCTGGGTGAGGGTCACTCACTGTGTAACTGTACAGAGTCACTGTTTATTCAGGGTGAGGGTCACTGTGTAACTGTACAGTGTCACTGTTTTATTCAGGGTGAGAGTCAGTGTAACTGTACAGAGTCACTGTTTATTCAGGGTGAGGGTCACTGTGTAACTGGTACAGAGTCACTGTTTATTCAGGGTGAGGGTCACTCATTATGTAACTGTACAGAGTCACTGTTTATTCTAGGTGAGGGTCACTCACTGTGTAACTGTACAGAGTCACTGTTTGTTCAGGGTGAGAGTCACAGTGTAACTGTACAGAGTCACTGATTATTCAGGGTGAGGGTTACTGTGTAACTGTTCAGAGTCACTGTTTATTCAGGGTGAGGGTCACTCACTTTCTCACTATACAGAGTCACTGTTTATTCAGGGTGAGGGTCACTCACTTTCTCACTATACAGAGTCACTGTTTATTCAGGGTGAGGGTCACTCACTTTGTCAGTATACAGAGTCACTGTTTATTGAGGGTGAGGGTCACTGTGTCCCTGTACAGAGGCACTGTTCATTCAGGGTGAGGGTCACTGTGTAACTGTACAGAGTCACTGTTTATTCAGGGAGAGGTTCACTCACTGTGTCACTGTACAGAGTCACTTTTTATTTAGGGTGAGTGTCACTGTGCAATTGCACAGAGTCATTCTTTATTCAGGGTGAGGGTCACTGTGTAACTGTACAGAGTCACTGTTTAGTCAGGGTTAGGGTTACTGTGTCACTGTACAGAGTCACTGTTTATTCAGGGTGAGGATCACTGTGTAACTGTACGGAGTCACTGTTTCTTCAGGGTGAAGATCACTGTGTAACTGTACAGAGTCACTGTTTATTCAGGGTGAGGGTCACTGTGTAACTGGACAGGGTAACTGTTCATTCAGGGTGAGGGTCACTTTGTAACTGTACAGAGTCACTGTTTATTCTGGTTGAGGGTCACTCACTGTGTCACTGTACAGAGGCACTGTTTATTCAAGGTGAGGGTCACTGTGAAACTGTACGGAGTCACTCTTTATTCAGGATGAGGCTCACTGTGTAACTGTATAGGATCACTGTATATTCAGGGTGACGGTCACTGTATAACTGTACAGAATCACTGTTCAGTCAGGGTTTCGTCACTGTGTCTCTGTACAGAGTCACTGTTTGTTCAGGGTGAGGGTCACTGTTTAACTGTACAGAGTCACTGTTAATTCAAGGTGTCTCACTGTGTAACTGTACAGAGTCACTGTTTCTTCAGGGTGAGGGTCACTGTGTAACTGTACAGAGTCACTGTTTATTCAGGGTGAGGGTCACTGTTTAACTGTACAGAGTCACTGTTTATACAGGGTGAGGGTCACTGTATAACTGTACAGAATAACTGTTTATTCAGGGTGAGGGCCACTCACTGTTTAACTGCACAGAGTCACTGTTTTATTGAGGGTGATTGTCACTGTGTAACTGTACAGGGTCACTGTATATTCAGGGTGACGGTCACTGTATACCTGTACAGAATCACTGTTCTTTCAGGGTGTGGGTCACTGTGTCTCTGTACAGAGTCACTGTCTATTCAGGGTGAGGGTCACTGTTTAACTGTACAGAGTCACTGTTAATTCTAGGCGACTCACTGTGTAACCGTACAGAGTTACTGTTTATTCAGGGTGAGGTTCACTGTGTAACTGTACAGTGTCACTGTTTATTCAGGGTAAGTGTCACTCACTGTGTAACTGTACAGGATCACTGTTTATTCAGGGTGAGGCTCACTGTGTAACTGTAGAGAGTCAATGTTTATTCAGGGTGAGGGTGACTCTGCGTAACTGTACAGAGTCAATGTTTATTCAGCGTTAGGGTCATTCACTGTGTAACTGTACAGAGTCACTGTTTATTCAGGGTGAGGGTCACTCACTGTGTAACTGTACAGAGTCACTGTCTATTCTGGATGATGATCACTGAGTAACTGTACAGAGTCACTGTTTATTCTGGGTGAGGGTCACTCACTGTGTAACTGTAGAGAGTCACTGTTTATTCAGGGTGAGGGTCACTGTGTAACTGTACAGAGTCAGTGTTTATTCAGGGTGAGAGTCAGTGTAACTGTACAGAGTCACTGTTTATTCAGGGTGAGGGTCACTGTGTAACTGGTACAGAGTCACTGTTTATTCAGGGTGAGGGTCACTCATTGTGTAACTGTACAGAGTCACTGTTTATTCTGGGTGAGGGTCACTCACTGTGTAACTGTACAGAGTCACTGTTTATTCAGGGTGAGGGTCACTGTGTAACCGTACAGAGTCACTGATTATTCAGGGTGAGGGTTACTGTGTAACTGTACAGAGTCACTTTTTATTCAGGGTGAGGGTCACTCACTTTCTCACTATACAGAGTCACTGTTTATTCAGGGTGAGGGTCACTGTGTAACTGGACAGGGTAACTGTTCATTCAGGGTGAGGGTCACTGTGTAACTGTACAGAGTCACTGTTTATTCTGGTTGAGGGTCACTCACTGTGTCACTGTACAGAGTTACTGTTTATTCAGGGTGAGGGTCACTGTGAAACTGTACGGAGTCACAGTTTATTTAGGATGAGGCTCACTGTGTAACTGTACAGAGTCACTGTTTATTCAGCATTAGGGTCATTCACTGTGTAACTGTACAGAGTCACTGTTTATTCAGGGTGAGGGTTACTCACTTTGTAACTGTACTGAGTCACTGTCTATTCTGGGTGAGGATCACTGAGTAACTGTACAGAGTCACTGTTTATTCAGGGTTAGCGTTACTCACTGTAACTGTACAGAATCAGTGTTTATTCAGTGTGAGGTTCACTGTGTAACTGTACAGAGTCACTGTTTCTTCAGGGTGAGGGTCACTGTGTAACTGTACAGAGTCACTGTTTCTTCAGGGTGAGGGTCACTGTGTAACTGTACAGAGTCACAGTATATTCAGGGTTAGGGTTACTCACTGTGTAACTATACAGAGTCACTGTGTAACTGTACAGAGTCACTGTTTATTCAGGGTGAGGGTCACTCACTGTGTCACTGTACAGAGTCACTTTTTATTCAGGGTGAGGGTCACTGTGCAATTGTACTGAGTCATTCTTTATTCAGTGTGAGGGATACAGAGTCACTCTTTATTCAGGGTGAGGATCACTGTGTAGCTGTACAGAGTCACTGTTTATTCAGAGTGAGGGTCACTGTGTGACTGTACAGAGTCAGTGTTTATTCAGGGTGAGGGTCACTGTGTAAATGTACAGAGTCACCTTTTATTCAGGGTGAGGTTCACTCACTGTAACTGTACAGAGTCACTGTTTATTCAGGGTGAGATTCACTCACTGTAACTGTACAGAGTCACTGTTTATTCAGGGTGAGGTTCACTCACTGTAACTGTACAGAGTCACTGTTTATTCAGGGTGAGGGTCACAGTGTCTAGGTACACAGTCACTGTTTATTCAGGGTGAGGGTCACGCATTGTAACTGTACAGAGTCACTGTTTATTGAGGGTGAGGGTCACTGTGTAACTGTAAAGAATCACTGTTTATTCAGGGTGAGGGACACTGTGTAACTGTACACAGCCACTGTTTATTCAGGGTGAGGGTCACTCACTGAGTCACTGTACAGAGGCACTGTTTTTTCAGGGTGAGGGTCATTGTGTAATTGTACAGAGTCACTTTTTATTCAGGGTGAGGGTCACTGTGTAACTGTACAAAGTCACTGTTTATTCAGGGTGAGGGTCACTGTGTAATTGTACAGAGTCACTGTGTATTCAGGGTGAGGGTCACTCACTGTAACTGTACAGAGTCACTGTTTATTCAGGGTGAGGGTCACTGTATAACTGTAGAGAGTCACTGTGTATTCAGGGTGAGGGTCACTATGTAACTGTACAGAGTCAGTGATTATTCTGGGTGAGGGTCACTCGCTGTGTAAATGTGCAGGGTCACTGTTTATTCAGGGTGAGGGTCACTCACTGTGTAACTGTACAGAGTCACTGTTTATTAAGTGTGAGGATCACTGTGTAACTGTACAGAGTCACTGTTTATTCAGGGAGAGGGTCACAGTGTAGCTGTATAGAGTTACTGTTTATTCAGGGTGAGGGTCACTGTCTCTCTGTACAGAGTCACTGTTTATTCAGGGTGAGGGTCAGTGTGTAACTGTACAGAGTCACTGTTTATTCAGGGTGAGGGTTACTGTGTCACTGTACAGAGTCACTGTTTATTCAGGGTGAGGGTCACTCACTGTGTCACTGTACAGAGTCACTTTTTATTCAGGGTGAGGGTCACTGTGTAATTGTACAGAGTCATTCTTTATTCAGTGTGATGGTTACTGTGTCACTCTACAGAGTCACTGTTTATTCAGGGTGAGGATCACTGTGCAACTGGACAGAGTCACTGTTCATTCAGGGTGAGGATCACTGTGTAACTGTACAGAGTCACTGTTTATTCTGGGTGAGGGTCACTGTGTAACTGTACAGAGTCACTGTTTATTCTTGGTGAGGGTCACTCGCTGTGTCACTCTACAGAGTCACTGTTTGTTCAGGGTGAGGTTCACTGTGAAACTGCATAAAGTCACTTTTTTATTGAGGGGGAGGGTCACTGTGTAACTGTACAGTCACTGTTTATCAAGGATGAGGGTCACTGTGTAACTGTACAGAGTCACTGTTTATTCAGGGTGAGGATCACTCACTGTGTAACTGTACAGAGTCACTGTTTATTAAGGATGAGGGTCACTGTGCGATTGTACAGAGTCATTCTTTATTCAGTGTGAGGGTTACTGTGTCACTCTGCAGAGACACTGTTAATTCAGGGTGAGGGTCACTGTTTAACTGGACAGGGTCACTGTTCATTCAGGTTGAGGGTTACTGTGTAACTGTACAGAGTCACTGTTTATTCAGGGTGAGGGTCACTCACTGTGTAACTGTACAGAGTCACTGTTTATTCAGGGTGACAGTCACTGTGTAACTATACAGAGTCACTGTTTCTTCTGGGTGAGGGTCACTCACTGTGTCACTGTACAGAGTCACTGTTTATTCAGGGTGAGGTTCACTATGAAACTGTACGGAGTCACTGTTTATTCAGGGTGAGGTTCACTATGAAACTGTACGGAGTTACTGTTTATTCAGGGTGAGGGTCAGTGTGGAACTGTACAGAGTCACTGTTTATTCAGGGTGAGGGTCACTGTGTAACTGTACACAGTCACTGTTTTATTGAGGGTGAGGGTCATTGTTTAATTGTACAGTGTCACTGTTTATTCTGGGTGAGGGACACTGCGTAACTGTACAGTCACTGTTTACTCAGGGTGAGGGTCACTGTGTAACTGTGCGGAGTCAGTGTTTATTCAGGGTAAGTGTCACTCACTGTGTAACTGAACAGAGTCACTGTTTATTCAGGGTGAGGGTCACTGTGTAACTGTACAGAGTGAATGTTTATTTAGAGTGAGGGTCATTGTGTAATTGTACAGAGTCACTGTTTATGCAGGGCGATTTTCACTCTTTGTGTAACTGTAGAGAGTCACTGTTTATTCAGGGTGAGAGTCAGTGTGTAACTGTACAGAGTCACTGATTATTCAGGGTGAGGGTTACTGTGTAACTGTACAGAGTAACTGTTTCTTCAGGGTGAGGGTCACTGTGTAACTGTACAGTGTCACTTTTTATTCAGGGTGAGGGTCACTCACTGTGTCACTGTACAGAGTCACTGTTTATTCAGGGTGAGGGTCACTCACTGTGTAACTGTACAGAGTCACTGTTTATTCAGGGTGAGGGTCACTGTGTAACTGTACAGTGTCACTGTTTTATTCAGGGTGAGAGTCAGTGTAACTGTACAGAGCCACTGTTTATTCAGGGTGAGGGTCACTGTGTAACTGGTACAGAGTCACTGTTTATTCAGGGTGAGGGTCACTCATTGTGTAACTGTACAGAGTCACTGTTTATTCTAGGTGAGGGTCACTCACTGTGTAACTGTACAGAGTCACTGTTTGTTCAGGGTGAGAGTCACTGTGTAACTGTACAGAGTCACTGATTATTCAGGGTGAGGGTTACTGTGTAACTGTACAGAGTCACTGTTTATTCAGGGTGAGGGTCACTCACTTTCTCACTATACAGAGTCACTGTTTATTCAGGGTGAGGGTCACTCACTTTGTCAGTATACAGAGTCACTGTTTATTGAGGGTGAGGGTCACTGTGTCCCTGTACAGAGGCACTGTTTATTCAGGGTGAGGGTCACTGTGTAACTGTACAGAGTCACTGTTTATTCAGGGAGAGGTTCACTCACTGTGTCACTGTACAGAGTCACTTTTTATTTAGGGTGAGCGTCACTGTGCAATTGCACAGAGTCATTCTTTATTCAGTGTGAGGGTTACTGTGTCACTCTACAGAGTCACTGTTTATTCAGGGTGAGGGTCACTGTGTAACTGTACAGAGTCACTGTTTATTCAGGGTTAGGGTTACTGTGTCACTGTACAGAGTCACTGTTTATTCAGGGTGAGGATCACTGTGTAACTGTACGGAGTCACTGTTTCTTCAGGGTGAAGATCACTGTGTAACTGTACAGAGTCACTGTTTATTCAGGGTGAGGGTCACTGTGTAACTGGACAGGGTAACTGTTCATTCAGGGTGAGGGTCACTTTGTAACTGTACAGAGTCACTGTTTATTCTGGTTGAGGGTCACTCACTGTGTCACTGTACAGAGGCACTGTTTATTCAAGGTGAGGGTCACTGTGAAACTGTACGGAGTCACTCTTTATTCAGGATGAGGCTCACTGTGTAACTGTATAGGATCACTGTATATTCAGGGTGACGGTCACTGTATAACTGTACAGAATCACTGTTCATTCAGGGTTTCGTCACTGTGTCTCTGTACAGAGTCACTGTTTATTCAGGGTGAGGGTCACTGTTTAACTGTACAGAGTCACTGTTAATTCAAGGTGTCTCACTGTGTAACTGTACAGAGTCACTGTTTCTTCAGGGTGAGGGTCACTGTGTAACTGTACAGAGTCACTGTTTATTCAGGGTGAGGGTCACTGTTTAACTGCACAGAGTCACTGTTTATACAGGGTGAGGGTCACTGTTTAACTGTACAGAGTCACTATTAATTCAAGGTGTCTCACTGTGTAACTGTACAGAGTCACTGTTTCTTGAGAGTGAGGGTCACTGTGTAACTGTACAGAGTCACTGTTTATTCAGGGTGAGGGTCACTGTTTAACTGTACAGAGTCACTGTTTATACAGGGTGAGGGTCACTGTATAACTGTACAGAATAACTGTTTATTCAGGGTGAGGGCCACTGTGTCTCTGTACAGAGTCACTGTCTATTCAGGGTGAGGGTCACTGTTTAACTGTACAGAGTCACTGTTAATTCTAGGCGACTCACTGTGTAACCGTACAGAGTTACTGCTTATTCAGGGTGAGGTTCACTGTGTAACTGTACAGTGTCACTGTTTATTCAGGGTAAGTGTCACTCACTGTGTCACTGTACAGGATCACTGTTTATTCAGGGTGAGGGTCACTGTGTAACTGTAGAGAGTCAATGTTTATTCAGGGTGAGGGTGACTCTGCGTAACTGTACAGAGTCAATGTTTATTCAGCGTTAGGGTCATTCACTGTGTAACTGTACAGAGTCACTGTTTATTCAGGGTGAGGGTCACTCACTGTGTAACTGTACAGAGTCACTGTCTATTCTGGATGATGATCACTGAGTAACTGTACAGAGTCACTCTTTATTCTGGGTGAGGGTCACTCACTGTGTAACTGTACAGAGTCACTGTTTATTCAGGGTGAGGGTCACTGTGTAACTGTACAGTGTCACTGTTTTATTCAGGGTGAGAGTCAGTGTAACTGTACAGAGTCACTGTTTATTCAGGGTGAGGGTCACTGTGTAACTGGTACAGAGTCACTGTTTATTCAGGGTGAGGGTCACTCATTATGTAACTGTACAGAGTCACTGTTTATTCTAGGTGAGGGTCACTCACTGTGTAACTGTACAGAGTCACTGTTTGTTCAGGGTGAGAGTCACAGTGTAACTGTACAGAGTCACTGATTATTCAGGGTGAGGGTTACTGTGTAACTGTTCAGAGTCACTGTTTATTCAGGGTGAGGGTCACTCACTTTCTCACTATACAGAGTCACTGTTTATTCAGGGTGAGGGTCACTCACTTTCTCACTATACAGAGTCACTGTTTATTCAGGGTGAGGGTCACTCACTTTGTCAGTATACAGAGTCACTGTTTATTGAGGGTGAGGGTCACTGTGTCCCTGTACAGAGGCACTGTTCATTCAGGGTGAGGGTCACTGTGTAACTGTACAGAGTCACTGTTTATTCAGGGAGAGGTTCACTCACTGTGTCACTGTACAGAGTCACTTTTTATTTAGGGTGAGTGTCACTGTGCAATTGCACAGAGTCATTCTTTATTCAGGGTGAGGGTCACTGTGTAACTGTACAGAGTCACTGTTTAGTCAGGGTTAGGGTTACTGTGTCACTGTACAGAGTCACTGTTTATTCAGGGTGAGGATCACTGTGTAACTGTACGGAGTCACTGTTTCTTCAGGGTGAAGATCACTGTGTAACTGTACAGAGTCACTGTTTATTCAGGGTGAGGGTCACTGTGTAACTGGACAGGGTAACTGTTCATTCAGGGTGAGGGTCACTTTGTAACTGTACAGAGTCACTGTTTATTCTGGTTGAGGGTCACTCACTGTGTCACTGTACAGAGGCACTGTTTATTCAAGGTGAGGGTCACTGTGAAACTGTACGGAGTCACTCTTTATTCAGGATGAGGCTCACTGTGTAACTGTATAGGATCACTGTATATTCAGGGTGACGGTCACTGTATAACTGTACAGAATCACTGTTCAGTCAGGGTTTCGTCACTGTGTCTCTGTACAGAGTCACTGTTTGTTCAGGGTGAGGGTCACTGTTTAACTGTACAGAGTCACTGTTAATTCAAGGTGTCTCACTGTGTAACTGTACAGAGTCACTGTTTCTTCAGGGTGAGGGTCACTGTGTAACTGTACAGAGTCACTGTTTATTCAGGGTGAGGGTCACTGTTTAACTGTACAGAGTCACTGTTTATACAGGGTGAGGGTCACTGTATAACTGTACAGAATAACTGTTTATTCAGGGTGAGGGCCACTCACTGTTTAACTGCACAGAGTCACTGTTTTATTGAGGGTGATTGTCACTGTGTAACTGTACAGGGTCACTGTATATTCAGGGTGACGGTCACTGTATACCTGTACAGAATCACTGTTCTTTCAGGGTGTGGGTCACTGTGTCTCTGTACAGAGTCACTGTCTATTCAGGGTGAGGGTCACTGTTTAACTGTACAGAGTCACTGTTAATTCTAGGCGACTCACTGTGTAACCGTACAGAGTTACTGCTTATTCAGGGTGAGGTTCACTGTGTAACTGTACAGTGTCACTGTTTATTCAGGGTAAGTGTCACTCACTGTGTAACTGTACAGGATCACTGTTTATTCAGGGTGAGGGTCACTGTGTAACTGTAGAGAGTCAATGTTTATTCAGGGTGAGGGTGACTCTGCGTAACTGTACAGAGTCAATGTTTATTCAGCGTTAGGGTCATTCACTGTGTAACTGTACAGAGTCACTGTTTATTCAGGGTGAGGGTCACTCACTGTGTAACTGTACAGAGTCACTGTCTATTCTGGATGATGATCACTGAGTAACTGTACAGAGTCACTCTTTATTCTGGGTGAGGGTCACTCACTGTGTAACTGTACAGAGTCACTGTTTATTCAGGGTGAGGGTCACTGTGTAACTGTACAGTGTCACTGTTTTATTCAGGGTGAGAGTCAGTGTAACTGTACAGAGTCACTGTTTATTCAGGGTGAGGGTCACTGTGTAACTGGTACAGAGTCACTGTTTATTCAGGGTGAGGGTCACTCATTATGTAACTGTACAGAGTCACTGTTTATTCTAGGTGAGGGTCACTCACTGTGTAACTGTACAGAGTCACTGTTTGTTCAGGGTGAGAGTCACAGTGTAACTGTACAGAGTCACTGATTATTCAGGGTGAGGGTTACTGTGTAACTGTTCAGAGTCACTGTTTATTCAGGGTGAGGGTCACTCACTTTCTCACTATACAGAGTCACTGTTTATTCAGGGTGAGGGTCACTCACTTTCTCACTATACAGAGTCACTGTTTATTCAGGGTGAGGGTCACTCACTTTGTCAGTATACAGAGTCACTGTTTATTGAGGGTGAGGGTCACTGTGTAACTGTACAGAGTCACTGTTTATTCAGGGAGAGGTTCACTCACTGTGTCACTGTACAGAGTCACTTTTTATTTAGGGTGAGTGTCACTGTGCAATTGCACAGAGTCATTCTTTATTCAGGGTGAGGGTCACTGTGTAACTGTACAGAGTCACTGTTTAGTCAGGGTTAGGGTTACTGTGTCACTGTACAGAGTCACTGTTTATTCAGGGTGAGGATCACTGTGTAACTGTACGGAGTCACTGTTTCTTCAGGGTGAAGATCACTGTGTAACTGTACAGAGTCACTGTTTATTCAGGGTGAGGGTCACTGTGTAACTGGACAGGGTAACTGTTCATTCAGGGTGAGGGTCACTTTGTAACTGTACAGAGTCACTGTTTATTCTGGTTGAGGGTCACTCACTGTGTCACTGTACAGAGGCACTGTTTATTCAAGGTGAGGGTCACTGTGAAACTGTACGGAGTCACTCTTTATTCAGGATGAGGCTCACTGTGTAACTGTATAGGATCACTGTATATTCAGGGTGACGGTCACTGTATAACTGTACAGAATCACTGTTCAGTCAGGGTTTCGTCACTGTGTCTCTGTACAGAGTCACTGTTTGTTCAGGGTGAGGGTCACTGTTTAACTGTACAGAGTCACTGTTAATTCAAGGTGTCTCACTGTGTAACTGTACAGAGTCACTGTTTCTTCAGGGTGAGGGTCACTGTGTAACTGTACAGAGTCACTGTTTATTCAGGGTGAGGGTCACTGTTTAACTGTACAGAGTCACTGTTTATACAGGGTGAGGGTCACTGTATAACTGTACAGAATAACTGTTTATTCAGGGTGAGGGCCACTCACTGTTTAACTGCACAGAGTCACTGTTTTATTGAGGGTGATTGTCACTGTGTAACTGTACAGGGTCACTGTATATTCAGGGTGACGGTCACTGTATACCTGTACAGAATCACTGTTCTTTCAGGGTGTGGGTCACTGTGTCTCTGTACAGAGTCACTGTCTATTCAGGGTGAGGGTCACTGTTTAACTGTACAGAGTCACTGTTAATTCTAGGCGACTCACTGTGTAACCGTACAGAGTTACTGTTTATTCAGGGTGAGGTTCACTGTGTAACTGTACAGTGTCACTGTTTATTCAGGGTAAGTGTCACTCACTGTGTAACTGTACAGGATCACTGTTTATTCAGGGTGAGGCTCACTGTGTAACTGTAGAGAGTCAATGTTTATTCAGGGTGAGGGTGACTCTGCGTAACTGTACAGAGTCAATGTTTATTCAGCGTTAGGGTCATTCACTGTGTAACTGTACAGAGTCACTGTTTATTCAGGGTGAGGGTCACTCACTGTGTAACTGTACAGAGTCACTGTCTATTCTGGATGATGATCACTGAGTAACTGTACAGAGTCACTGTTTATTCTGGGTGAGGGTCACTCACTGTGTAACTGTAGAGAGTCACTGTTTATTCAGGGTGAGGGTCACTGTGTAACTGTACAGAGTCAGTGTTTATTCAGGGTGAGAGTCAGTGTAACTGTACAGAGTCACTGTTTATTCAGGGTGAGGGTCACTGTGTAACTGGTACAGAGTCACTGTTTATTCAGGGTGAGGGTCACTCATTGTGTAACTGTACAGAGTCACTGTTTATTCTGGGTGAGGGTCACTCACTGTGTAACTGTACAGAGTCACTGTTTATTCAGGGTGAGGGTCACTGTGTAACCGTACAGAGTCACTGATTATTCAGGGTGAGGGTTACTGTGTAACTGTACAGAGTCACTTTTTATTCAGGGTGAGGGTCACTCACTTTCTCACTATACAGAGTCACTGTTTATTCAGGGTGAGGGTCACTGTGTAACTGGACAGGGTAACTGTTCATTCAGGGTGAGGGTCACTGTGTAACTGTACAGAGTCACTGTTTATTCTGGTTGAGGGTCACTCACTGTGTCACTGTACAGAGTTACTGTTTATTCAGGGTGAGGGTCACTGTGAAACTGTACGGAGTCACAGTTTATTTAGGATGAGGCTCACTGTGTAACTGTACAGAGTCACTGTTTATTCAGCATTAGGGTCATTCACTGTGTAACTGTACAGAGTCACTGTTTATTCAGGGTGAGGGTTACTCACTTTGTAACTGTACTGAGTCACTGTCTATTCTGGGTGAGGATCACTGAGTAACTGTACAGAGTCACTGTTTATTCAGGGTTAGCGTTACTCACTGTAACTGTACAGAATCAGTGTTTATTCAGTGTGAGGTTCACTGTGTAACTGTACAGAGTCACTGTTTCTTCAGGGTGAGGGTCACTGTGTAACTGTACAGAGTCACTGTTTCTTCAGGGTGAGGGTCACTGTGTAACTGTACAGAGTCACAGTATATTCAGGGTTAGGGTTACTCACTGTGTAACTATACAGAGTCACTGTGTAACTGTACAGAGTCACTGTTTATTCAGGGTGAGGGTCACTCACTGTGTCACTGTACAGAGTCACTTTTTATTCAGGGTGAGGGTCACTGTGCAATTGTACTGAGTCATTCTTTATTCAGTGTGAGGGATACAGAGTCACTCTTTATTCAGGGTGAGGATCACTGTGTAGCTGTACAGAGTCACTGTTTATTCAGAGTGAGGGTCACTGTGTGACTGTACAGAGTCAGTGTTTATTCAGGGTGAGGGTCACTGTGTAAATGTACAGAGTCACCTTTTATTCAGGGTGAGGTTCACTCACTGTAACTGTACAGAGTCACTGTTTATTCAGGGTGAGATTCACTCACTGTAACTGTACAGAGTCACTGTTTATTCAGGGTGAGGTTCACTCACTGTAACTGTACAGAGTCACTGTTTATTCAGGGTGAGGGTCACAGTGTCTAGGTACACAGTCACTGTTTATTCAGGGTGAGGGTCACGCATTGTAACTGTACAGAGTCACTGTTTATTGAGGGTGAGGGTCACTGTGTAACTGTAAAGAATCACTGTTTATTCAGGGTGAGGGACACTGTGTAACTGTACACAGCCACTGTTTATTCAGGGTGAGGGTCACTCACTGAGTCACTGTACAGAGGCACTGTTTTTTCAGGGTGAGGGTCATTGTGTAATTGTACAGAGTCACTTTTTATTCAGGGTGAGGGTCACTGTGTAACTGTACAAAGTCACTGTTTATTCAGGGTGAGGGTCACTGTGTAATTGTACAGAGTCACTGTGTATTCAGGGTGAGGGTCACTCACTGTAACTGTACAGAGTCACTGTTTATTCAGGGTGAGGGTCACTGTATAACTGTAGAGAGTCACTGTGTATTCAGGGTGAGGGTCACTATGTAACTGTACAGAGTCAGTGATTATTCTGGGTGAGGGTCACTCGCTGTGTAAATGTGCAGGGTCACTGTTTATTCAGGGTGAGGGTCACTCACTGTGTAACTGTACAGAGTCACTGTTTATTAAGTGTGAGGATCACTGTGTAACTGTACAGAGTCACTGTTTATTCAGGGAGAGGGTCACAGTGTAGCTGTATAGAGTTACTGTTTATTCAGGGTGAGGGTCACTGTCTCTCTGTACAGAGTCACTGTTTATTCAGGGTGAGGGTCAGTGTGTAACTGTACAGAGTCACTGTTTATTCAGGGTGAGGGTTACTGTGTCACTGTACAGAGTCACTGTTTATTCAGGGTGAGGGTCACTCACTGTGTCACTGTACAGAGTCACTTTTTATTCAGGGTGAGGGTCACTGTGTAATTGTACAGAGTCATTCTTTATTCAGTGTGATGGTTACTGTGTCACTCTACAGAGTCACTGTTTATTCAGGGTGAGGATCACTGTGCAACTGGACAGAGTCACTGTTCATTCAGGGTGAGGATCACTGTGTAACTGTACAGAGTCACTGTTTATTCTGGGTGAGGGTCACTGTGTAACTGTACAGAGTCACTGTTTATTCTGGGTGAGGGTCACTCGCTGTGTCACTCTACAGAGTCACTGTTTGTTCAGGGTGAGGTTCACTGTGAAACTGCATAAAGTCACTTTTTTATTGAGGGGGAGGGTCACTGTGTAACTGTACAGTCACTGTTTATCAAGGATGAGGGTCACTGTGTAACTGTACAGAGTCACTGTTTATTCAGGGTGAGGATCACTCACTGTGTAACTGTACAGAGTCACTGTTTATTAAGGATGAGGGTCACTGTGCGATTGTACAGAGTCATTCTTTATTCAGTGTGAGGGTTACTGTGTCACTCTGCAGAGACACTGTTAATTCAGGGTGAGGGTCACTGTTTAACTGGACAGGGTCACTGTTCATTCAGGTTGAGGGTTACTGTGTAACTGTACAGAGTCACTGTTTATTCAGGGTGAGGGTCACTCACTGTGTAACTGTACAGAGTCACTGTTTATTCAGGGTGACAGTCACTGTGTAACTATACAGAGTCACTGTTTCTTCTGGGTGAGGGTCACTCACTGTGTCACTGTACAGAGTCACTGTTTATTCAGGGTGAGGTTCACTATGAAACTGTACGGAGTCACTGTTTATTCAGGGTGAGGTTCACTATGAAACTGTATGGAGTTACTGTTTATTCAGGGTGAGGGTCAGTGTGGAACTGTACAGAGTCACTGTTTATTCAGGGTGAGGGTCACTGTGTAACTGTACACAGTCACTGTTTTATTGAGGGTGAGGGTCATTGTTTAATTGTACAGTGTCACTGTTTATTCTGGGTGAGGGACACTGCGTAACTGTACAGTCACTGTTTACTCAGGGTGAGGGTCACTGTGTAACTGTGCGGAGTCAGTGTTTATTCAGGGTAAGTGTCACTCACTGTGTAACTGAACAGAGTCACTGTTTATTCAGGGTGAGGGTCACTGTGTAACTGTACAGAGTGAATGTTTATTTAGAGTGAGGGTCATTGTGTAATTGTACAGAGTCACTGTTTATGCAGGGCGATTTTCACTCTTTGTGTAACTGTAGAGAGTCACTGTTTATTCAGGGTGAGAGTCAGTGTGTAACTGTACAGAGTCACTGATTATTCAGGGTGAGGGTTACTGTGTAACTGTACAGAGTAACTGTTTCTTCAGGGTGAGGGTCACTGTGTAACTGTACAGTGTCACTTTTTATTCAGGGTGAGGGTCACTCACTGTGTCACTGTACAGAGTCACTGTTTATTCAGGGTGAGGGTCACTCACTGTGTAACTGTACAGAGTCACTGTTTATTCAGGGTGAGGGTCACTGTGTAACTGTACAGTGTCACTGTTTTATTCAGGGTGAGAGTCAGTGTAACTGTACAGAGCCACTGTTTATTCAGGGTGAGGGTCACTGTGTAACTGGTACAGAGTCACTGTTTATTCAGGGTGAGGGTCACTCATTGTGTAACTGTACAGAGTCACTGTTTATTCTAGGTGAGGGTCACTCACTGTGTAACTGTACAGAGTCACTGTTTGTTCAGGGTGAGAGTCACTGTGTAACTGTACAGAGTCACTGATTATTCAGGGTGAGGGTTACTGTGTAACTGTACAGAGTCACTGTTTATTCAGGGTGAGGGTCACTCACTTTCTCACTATACAGAGTCACTGTTTATTCAGGGTGAGGGTCACTCACTTTGTCAGTATACAGAGTCACTGTTTATTGAGGGTGAGGGTCACTGTGTCCCTGTACAGAGGCACTGTTTATTCAGGGTGAGGGTCACTGTGTAACTGTACAGAGTCACTGTTTATTCAGGGAGAGGTTCACTCACTGTGTCACTGTACAGAGTCACTTTTTATTTAGGGTGAGCGTCACTGTGCAATTGCACAGAGTCATTCTTTATTCAGTGTGAGGGTTACTGTGTCACTCTACAGAGTCACTGTTTATTCAGGGTGAGGGTCACTGTGTAACTGTACAGAGTCACTGTTTATTCAGGGTTAGGGGTACTGTGTCACTGTACAGAGTCACTGTTTATTCAGGGTGAGGATCACTGTGTAACTGTACGGAGTCACTGTTTCTTCAGGGTGAAGATCACTGTGTAACTGTACAGAGTCACTGTTTATTCAGGGTGAGGGTCACTGTGTAACTGGACAGGGTAACTGTTCATTCAGGGTGAGGGTCACTTTGTAACTGTACAGAGTCACTGTTTATTCTGGTTGAGGGTCACTCACTGTGTCACTGTACAGAGGCACTGTTTATTCAAGGTGAGGGTCACTGTGAAACTGTACGGAGTCACTCTTTATTCAGGATGAGGCTCACTGTGTAACTGTATAGGATCACTGTATATTCAGGGTGACGGTCACTGTATAACTGTACAGAATCACTGTTCATTCAGGGTTTCGTCACTGTGTCTCTGTACAGAGTCACTGTTTATTCAGGGTGAGGGTCACTGTTTAACTGTACAGAGTCACTGTTAATTCAAGGTGTCTCACTGTGTAACTGTACAGAGTCACTGTTTCTTCAGGGTGAGGGTCACTGTGTAACTGTACAGAGTCACTGTTTATTCAGGGTGAGGGTCACTGTTTAACTGCACAGAGTCACTGTTTATACAGGGTGAGGGTCACTGTATAACTGTACAGAATAACTGTTTATTCAGGGTGAGGGCCACTCACTGTTTAACTGCACAGAGTCACTGTTTTATTGAGGGTGATTGTCACTGTGTAACTGTACAGGGTCACTGTATATTCAGGGTGACGGTCACTGTATACCTGTACAGAATCACTGTTCTTTCAGGGTGTGGGTCACTGTGTCTCTGTACAGAGTCACTGTCTATTCAGGGTGAGGGTCACTGTTTAACTGTACAGAGTCACTGTTAATTCTAGGCGACTCACTGTGTAACCGTACAGAGTTACTGTTTATTCAGGGTGAGGTTCACTGTGTAACTGTACAGTGTCACTGTTTATTCAGGGTAAGTGTCACTCACTGTGTAACTGTACAGGATCACTGTTTATTCAGGGTGAGGGTCACTGTGTAACTGTAGAGAGTCAATGTTTATTCAGGGTGAGGGTGACTCTGCGTAACTGTACAGAGTCAATGTTTATTCAGCGTTAGGGTCATTCACTGTGTAACTGTACAGAGTCACTGTTTATTCAGGGTGAGGGTCACTCACTGTGTAACTGTACAGAGTCACTGTCTATTCTGGATGATGATCACTGAGTAACTGTACAGAGTCACTGTTTATTCTGGGTGAGGGTCACTCACTGTGTAACTGTACAGAGTCACTGTTTATTCAGGGTGAGGGTCACTGTGTAACTGTACAGTGTCACTGTTTTATTCAGGGTGAGAGTCAGTGTAACTGTACAGAGTCACTGTTTATTCAGGGTGAGGGTCACTGTGTAACCGGTACAGAGTCACTGTTTATTCAGGGTGAGGGTCACTCATTGTGTAACTGTACAGAGTCACTGTTTATTCTAGGTGAGGGTCACTCACTGTGTAACTGTACAGAGTCACTGTTTGTTCAGGGTGAGAGTCACTGTGTAACTGTACAGAGTCACTGATTATTCAGGGTGAGGGTTACTGTGTAACTGTACAGAGTCACTGTTTATTCAGGGTGAGGGTCACTCACTTTCTGACTATACAGAGTCACTGTTTATTCAGGGTGAGGGTCACTCACT